>NW_019213341.1:22447-66678 GCF_002532875.2 Varroa jacobsoni | reverse complement strand
CCCTAATCGCACTGGAAAATGGACTTCTGCGTAATTGCAGCTGTTGCAGAAGATGGTATTGAACACATAATACGGCTAGAAGGATTTATCTGGATAAGAACAAAGTGAAATAAATATATTTAGAGCAAAAGTCAGACACTGTGTGAGTTATAAATACCAAAAGAAAATCATGGAAAACTTTACTGTCTAGAATATTAAATCTAGATAGATAATCTTAGATAGAAGTAAAAGCAACTTCACAAATCTCAAAGTTCATTAAAGGGGAAAATAAAATATCTGACATTCGATTAAGATTGATTTTGAGTCGTCTAAGGTGCCATTTAGAAATAACATTTGACTAATGTTTACATGATGTCCACAACAAGCTTAGCCAACATGCCACTTTTGTCGTACCTTTGTTGTTGAAAAGAAAATGAAAAAATGGACCGTGCCTTTCACGCCACCGTAACAGAATTCAAGCATGCATCCCTGAAACATCACGATAAGGTAGACCGGGCCAAACGATATGAGCAACTCTGTTCTAACAGAACATTCCCAAAAGACTAGAACGCCATAGTAGCTAACCGATTTCGAGGAATCCCATGCTATAACTCTCTCCAAACCTGGGCATATATTCATAGATGAGCAGCGGGACAACCGTGGCGAGAAATAGTGACAGGCCACAAAGGACGACATCTCCCATCAGGACAAGCTGTCCACTACAACACTCGTATATATATAACGAAGGGAGACGACTTTCAGATCTAGTATACACACAGCACAAACTCACACATTATCCCCAAAGACCCAACTTTCTCCATAATACTCCTACCTACATAATACCTCCTAAATACATTTACGCGGCTGAAGCCTCAAGTTAGATCATGACGAACTTATCTGTTTGCAGCTGACTACCATGTCACCTAACAACCAGACAAGTAGATACGGATCTTTCTCCTCCAATGAGTTCGCACTGTTTCCGTAGGCCTCAGAGAAATCGAAGAGGCTTGCACCATGGGCCGACACTGCGATATCCTAAAATATATTTCACTTAACTCGAATTCCGAGCAGAAGTTCATTCTCGTTCCACTATGTATCATATTGCCCTTATTGCTGCAACCGATATTCTTCATCTCTGAAATTAGTTGTCTTCAGGTGTTTTTCCTCAATGGCACAAGACAAAACGCAGTTAAAATAGGTTTCGATTCTCAACTTCAAATACGATATGGACAGAAAACCCATCAGTCGCGGTCACGTTAGTTCGTTTGCAGCGAAATGATCTTCGAAATTTGTGGTGTGCGAACGACCTCTATTACATTATTTAGTCTAGAAGTTCCGCTTAATTGTTACTGCTATTCCAGCAGTCTCTGCGGCACCACTGAACGCTGCGCCATTCTGTCTAGTATGCATGTTTCTGACAGCACGTGTAAAACATACTTCGCGAGTACATATAATAGAACACAGCGACGTATTGTACCAGTAGGAATATTTGTTTCTATTTTTATCTAAACTGTGTGAGTATACATCCGCAAGTCAGCATCCTCCGAAGTCAAAAGCGTAACAACGGAATCGACTAACATTTTTAAATAGCACATCTTCCTGATATAAGGTAACATTTAGCGCACGAAAACAGATATGCACATATCCGTAACGTATATAGTCCTGCGATCACATACTTTCATTGTTCAGATAAATAAACGATCAAACTCAACACATTCGATCATGACGATTGCTGAACCTGATTTCAGATGTCCTGCAAAAAAGGAAAAAAAGGCGCAAGCTGTCGCCTTTTCATTGCTAGAAAAATGTATGCTCATGTTTGTACTGACAGAGATATATGAAACTCCTGAAATTCTTATTTTTGTAACAAGCTGTCCAGAATTTTTGGCCTGCGTTCAAGGAACTTTAAGGCTTATGTAGGTCAATGCTATGAAATAGATGTAAACCGCGTGAAATTACAACAATCTTTCGATAGTGTTTACCATGTGCGTCGTTCCTCCGAAATTCTCCCAAAGCAGGGCCTTATATACTGCACCATACAACATGTACCGACACAATACGATAATACGACTCGTGACTATTTCTAATGTTTGTCGTTATTTTTTTTTTCATTGCTGAGGCCGCATTCAGCCCACACGGCCGAAGGTGGAACCATCCCATACACAGACCAGAGGCTTTTTCCGTTCTACCTATTAAAGAAACATCCAATTTGACCACGGGAAATCTCGCCAGTTAACTACAACACAAGATTCTTAAAGAAAAGGTTACTACAGCAGGCTACTTTCAGTATTCTAACGGAGATCAGCATTAGCGGATCGGCTACCAACCACGCCGGCCTTAGCACACAGAACCTGGCGCATGCACTAGCTACGCGCTGTACTAGTATTCTAACAAGGTTTAGCATAAAAGGATTTTTTGTCGATGGGATCATGGAGACAGGCGGGCTAAATCCAGCTGACCAAAGAGACCAGCACAAAAAGAATACATCTATTTAGTTCTTCATTCGCATGCCTCTCATTATATCCCCAGTGGCCTCTTTACAGCTCGTCTACCCCCTTTCCCCCTTTTACTGACACAGATTACAACGTGATATGACATTAATACTCATAATGGGCGTCGGCTAAAGGAGAGGGCAACAATACGACAGTTGCATTGAAGTAACGCTTTCTTTCATTCATTCCATCCGAGTTCCGAAAAATAGCGCGAATACCAAAATTCAGACCAAAATGTGTTTAGAAAGGCCGCAGATATAATTTATGATTTTGATTAGTCCTGACCACTTGTTCATAATTTCTTTTAGTATGGCCGTAGCGCGCAAGCACAGCCTATGACAGAGGCCTAAAATAACATGCATAAGAACGTACGTAGGGTGTTCTAAAAATTGTATATACTGATTTAATTGAACCACTATAGTATGACTGTACGGTGACTATGGTAATATCAATTAGTTGAATTTACTGCATAAGTCTCTTTAATTCTGTATCCAGGAAGACGCTGGCGAAAACGGTTCCTGACAGGACGGAGTACCGGTACACTATTAACCTGATCCAAGAGCAAACTTCCAAACAGATGGATTAAACGAAGAGGTCTTATGGAATACTTCGCCCGTTGCACGGAGCTGACGTCAACGGGAGTCAATTGAGGATACCTTAAAGACAGAGTTAGCAAAAAAAATGCCGACAATACCGCAGTCAGGTTTGTGAATCAGTAGTCAGTCATCATCAGTAGCATATTGACCAGGACGGAAAAAATTATATATTCTATGCAGATTCTGTAATTTCTTTCAATTAGTATATATTGATATTATGCCTCTATGTTATATAAATTTTATATAAAAAAAAACTAAAGTTATAATTCTTAATAAAGCAACGACCACCATCTGGTTGCTAGCAACTTCGAATAATGTCGTTATTATTTTAATTTAACATTAATATTTTTTTTGTTGTGATACTTAAACGTTTGCTTAAATACAACTTCTTTAAGGTAGGTTCCTTTAGCGTTCTTCATGGCACATATTCGACTTATTCACCCAGATTTTAGTCACTTTTTCGCATTTCGGAAAACTATGTTCAACAATAGGACACTTTTTTACGTGAGGAATACGTAAACGTTATCACCTGTGAGGAACCGCGAGTTTGTGGGCTATACACGAAAGAGGTTCACTTCTTAGGAAATCTACTGTGGTACGGTACGTAGGCTGAAATCAACAACGACGTGGTCTCAAGCCTTTTTGAATTCCGAATCGTTGAAAAAGGTTTGCAAGGCATAAGATTTCAGCAGGATGGCCTAACTTAATTGAGTTATTAAAAGATCATTCCGATGAACGGTTGATATCCAGGCGGGATGTCGTCAAATGTCCTTTCAGATTATCTAACTGTAATCTGTTCGACTTCTTATTATAAAATTAGTATCTAAAAAGCAAGCGGTACTACGACAATCCATGGATCGTGGCGAAACCCAAGGAAAATATCCGTACCGGCATTTCAGAAATTGCACTAGGTATGCGCGAAAAAGGCCGAACCTGGGTAAGGCGAATAACTGCCACAAAGAAGGCCAAGATAGTTTATCTTATTGACTTTGTATTTGAGTAAAACGTTTATATGAAGTTTTTATTAGAGAAAGATTTATGTAAGTCTATTTTTGTTTATTGTGTCCGTTCTTAAACCGGCCGCGTTTGTATATCCAATATTCTTCCAGAACGCGTCACTGTGATTCGGCAGGAAGTACGTGAATTTTAGGGATAGCTTCTCGATAGATAATAATTCAAAAAGCAACATAGACATTCAGTCCATCGCAACTGTTGCAGCCTATGTATCTGTTAAGAGACGGAATTGCTAAGCTAGCAAGCAATATAATTTGTCAGCTTTTTAGTGGGAAAAAATATGGTCATGCTATTTTTCTTCTACTGTATATGAACTGTTAAATTTTCCTGTGTAAAATATGAAGCTTCCAGTGTTCTCCAGTAAAATTGACAAGAGAAAGAAAAATGACATCTAGTGAGAGGAATAGATATAGGCAGACAGTAGAAAGAGAGAGGGAGAACCATTTGTCAACCGCCGCTCGTTCCGCGCATCTCGAGAGTTTAAGGTTCGTGTCTTAGAAATCGTAAAGACTATCGACCCGTGCAGTGAAAATCTTAATGATGACTAATACTGTATACGAAAATAGTAAGAGACACCCGTCGTTAACGTGTGCACCCCAAGCTACAAGACAGTACAGTTATGACAGGTATGTGCACATGATCATTTTGAGCGTGTACCTATCCTGACTGAAACAGGCCAACTGAAGCAAACATACATTTTGTAGCCATACCTGAAATCACCTTACTCTTGGGTCGTATCCATTGCGTCGGAGTATTGTTTAGCTTGAGGAAGTATCGCTCTTTCATCTATTTTACTTCTTGGCACCGGAAACAACCGCTACAGAAAATTCAGCTTGTTAACAGAATAGGTTTTCACAGTTTTTGCTAAGCAACATTACTCAAAAAAAAAATGGGATAACGGTTGCGCTAGGTTGTTAAAATGTGCCCGTATATTCATTAACGAACGTAACACATTACTTAACATTTATAATATACTTGTTGAAACTGCAGTCTGTAAGTAAATATACTTTAGTAAGTTATTTTTCCGTTATATCTAAACGGTCATCGAATTGGATACTGTCTACATTCAAGCATTGTTGACAATTGAGTAATACTGAATCCATCCTGTCACCTCACAGAATAAATACTAATTAGATAGGATGAAGATTTAGTATCGACTAGCACGATTATAAAGTGAACCACCTACGCGACACGAGACAGCCGCAACGAGAAATCTGTTGACCCATAGAGACATAACCCTGCTGTTCAGCAAAGAGATGAAACAAGGAAGAAACGTATCAGCAAGGATCAGAGGTTAAGAGGTAAGCAGAGGACGTACTGATATTGTAGTGGGGCTGTGCAGTGGTATAACCAACTGTTTACGTTCCAGTTTCGTCAACCGAGAATGTGGTTCGATTAACCCATTTGCTGGAAACTGGTCCGCGAGTGAGTCTTTTCTTCTCTCTCGTAGTCGCACGCGGACGATTTTTCGAACGTTGACTTGAATTGTAAACGGGCAATACGAATCGACGTTTGTTCCTATTCTCTACTGATTATACTCATGCTTCTCCTAAGAGAAAAATTTGTAGTCGCACAATTTTCGCAAACTAAAACCGCCGTTTCAAGTGTTTAGAACGAGAAATGTGTTCTGATGCGCTTCGACAACGTTTTGTCAAACGATGAAAAATGACCAGAAATAAAATCATAGTTGGGGATTTTTAGTTAGTAATATTCTATATCAGGAACATATCATAACTGTTCACAAAAATTTTAAAAAATTGAAATAAACCTGGTAAAATTAAAGCTTAAAGAAAAGAACAAGAACAATAATGCGTCTTTACGAAAGAAATTTACTGGTTGATACAGTATGTTACACATCGCACATATGTGTTTCTAAGTAACGTCACACGTAGCGATCTAGAGGTTAGAGCTTCTGCAATGTAATTTTTGTCATCTCCAGCACTATGTTTTATGACAGTGCTATCATACTTTGCCCCGTTGTAAATAACACCGATATTTTTATTATGCAACCATAAGAGGTGGCCTAGCCCCATTAAAAATTGATGAAATCGGGCAGTTGCTGATTTGATCATTTTCTATAAGCCACAGAGCTTTGGCTTTACAGACTGGTGCATTCTCACGAATCTATAGGATTGACGCATTAAATTATAATTTTTCCTAATATTAATCATCTAAGCTCATGTAACAAGTTACTAGGCATATTAGCCCTAATTATAGATCGATCCGAGACTTGTAAAATACAAGTCCCAAAATAAGAAGATTAGAATCTCAAAAACGACATCTCACTTTGCTTGCCAGTATGCTCAACGGGTCAAATTGATCTAATGATTTAGAGCGACTCCACAAATGATTAGCGTCATAGGACAGCACTTCGTTCCTGGGCCGATTTTGACCGATGAATAGATAGGCGCAACAATTAATGCTTACAAATTGAAATGTACATAATGAAATCGTCAAGGATATCTGAGAAGCCATTTATCAGATTTTCTTCTACGACTGTGCTCTAAAGCTTTTCTGTTCTATTTACAGATAATTCATCTTTTTGGCCAGCTCATCAATACCAATAGGTCAATCGTGTAATAAGCGCCAGCTCGTGACCAACCGTTGTGGATCATTTGCGTACGACTTCAAATATCCCGCGCCTCGAATTTGTCCCTTTCCTTAACGAATTCGTGTTTGTTGTGCAGTCTATCCTCTCTCCGCATGACTTCTCTCCTTCTTCTATTTGACTCTAATCTTGAGGAGGGTGGCGGTTGCGCTGTCTACCTGGTGCTGCTGATCGTCTTCCAGTTAATAGAAGCAGGCGATGGAAGCCCTGCACTGCGAAGATGTATTTTTTTTAACTCTAGTGAGTATTTATGAAGCAGCTGTGGGAGCCAGCGACTTCGGTGATATTGAGATTCGTGGCAGAATAGAAAATCTCGAGTGAAGTTTGTGACAGACAAACTTCGCGTCGTTATTTTTTCATTTGCTCTCGCTGTTCCATCTTCTGGGGTAGCCGAGTGCCAATAAGAGATTGACGGCTGAGTAGCGAATCTAATTGGAGGAAGTCACCGTGGATGTTATTGTTTCTACTAGTGTTCGATCAGGCGTTGATTCCATGTGCGAGATTATGTCTATGGCTAACAGCTGTACTGAGACATACATATATACCAAATATGCGCTGATATGATTGTGTTTAGACGAACGGAAAAGTATGGTTATGAAGACAGGACCAAGTGAAGACGGGTTCGAAGTCTACACGCAATAAGTGAGTGGTCCTGGTCATCGCGACGCTGACCGCCCTCGATGTTTTGGGTGCACTTGAAACTTAGAACAGTTTAACCTACCGGGCACCTACTTTTTTCCTTTTGCTTCGTTTAGTGTACTCGTTGCGATATTCCATAGAGGCGACTCTGCTAGTAATACGTTCAGCGTATGTACCATAGAGTTTATTTTAGTAATAATGCAGTCAACTGTTCGTCCCGATGCGGTTTATTCTGTGGCCAATCACCCGATCAGTCAGCATAAGAAGCGACTATTGAATGCTTTTTGTCTCGTTGCTGCTGCATGATGATGGCGACCTTTAAAATATATCGCTTTTGCAGACACTGTTGTCACAACTTAGAAGATGGCCGTTCTATACGAGGATATTGTAGATTCCTTTACGAGCTAAAGAATAGCGGCATTAGTTAGGTGAGGCGTTAGCTTCTTGCAGCTATAGACACACTGAATTCCTTGCTTTTTGTTTAAACATTTACATTGTAAAGTGGGATGATCATCAGCGGTTGAATCTTTTAAGAAAACTAACGTTGGTAGTGGGGCCGAATGAGTCAGTTCATTACTTCAGTTGCGGCAGTGAGGTACGCACAAGACGCTGTCGGTCACCGCAGCGAACTGCGAATAGTTCTGAAGGTTTGCACAAAGATGAAGCTCCGGCGACGACCCTTCACATTCCTGAACGCCTATTAAGACCAAGGCATTAAAAGATAACAGTCTAGAGTCAGGCTTATCGATCGATTCTATCAGTTGACACATAATTGATTGCGATCTTTAACGTGGGTCTAAAAAACGTACATATAAATGAATAGAACCTTCTCAGTGTGTTCCAGGAACAGCTGGAGAGTTTAGTTATAACAAGTGACTCGTTTTGCCGAGACACCACATATCTCTAGTTGGCTCGTTATACGCTACATAGCTGAAGAGAACTGAGCCATTATCATAAATTAAAACCTTAAATACTTACCTATTGTTGTTGACTGACGACTATATGAGTAAAATGTAATGAACATTAGCTTTTTGTCAGACGTTTCCGTCTATAAACTTTTTCGCGTGTACTGAAAGTGATAACGTGCATACTATTTGCTGTAATAGGTAAATTGCCACTGGCCCCCCTAATTCTTCGTCTACTGCTAACTATAAATTTGTCAACATAATATATCTATGTGTCCGATAAGTAGATCGATTCATTAATTCTATACCGTCTTGCCTATTTCACAATCATTAACCACTTATAAAAATGTGAAATAAAAAATTTGAGTTCGAAATATCTGCTTATGTGACGTCTCCAGCGATGAATAGCATGGCTTGGGATCTATGATGCGTAAATATTAGATGGGAGGAAATATTAGGACTTGAATGCACGTTGCTTATATGATGGATTGCTAATGGAAGTTAAATGCGGCGGAACTGTTAGTATCAGAAGCTGTGCTCACAGGAATGTTTACCAGGAAAGCTTACTTGATAATACCTACCAAGCTAAATTGAAGTGGACCTAGCTCACGTTCATATTTATTAATATAGTATATAATAAACTCAAATCAAGACAAATCATATGATTTCTGTGACCTTGAATACAATAATATAGAAGTACTAGATGCACCTACAAATGCAATGTACCCAAATTCTACGACAGCCGCGACTTCGCTGTAATTAGCAACGATTTTTTGGTTCGAGGATAGGAAAAGACACGTTCGTGTAGTACTGAAGGCCAGCAGTCTGATACGGTGCTAGCCGTAACGCTCGAAATATTTAAATCAAACGCTATAATACTTATGTGATTTATTTCTTATTATTTTTATATTAAAACATATTGCTACGTACACGCACAACCTGCATTTACTTCATTTTGAATATTTCTATCTGTGTAATACAATGAATTGGCAAAAGTGGACTCATAGCTTGCTCAGTTTGCATTATATTGTTTCAGAAGTTCGTTTTATAGACTGTCGGGAATATCACGTCCTCCAATCCCGAGCTCCAATCCATTCCTCATCAACAACTTCAGCCATATGTCGCTCTCACAATCCCCCAAATTGAGAACTCACTCGTATTAACAAACGAACCGTTGCCTAAGGACAAACAGCGGTCCACTTCGACGCCTTACAATGGCGTCATCGATTACAAGGATACAGACGTCAACATACGGGAAATTCGAAGACTTCCAGTATAAATATGTTCTATCGATTTGTGCAGCATCCATCGCCGAGACAGTTACGTACCCACTAGATATCGTAAAAACTCGCTTACAGATCCAAGGGGAGGATTTGGCCCGTGGGGTCAGTACTGCTAAACCCAAAGGATTCTTCAGCCTTGCAGTAGGTAAGTTAACCATATGTATATGTCTGCATGTATATATGTATGTGTAAAACGTATACATAAATAATTCTAGTTTGTTCTCTCAAGCATCTGAGATATTCACAGGGTATCTGTTTGAAGACCAGATTTCTCGTCACCGCGTTGAATGAAAATTGTGGTGAGAAAAATGCATTTAGTGAACAACAGCTTACAGTTTCAATATTATTTACTTAGTATTATATGTTTTATTGAATGCTGGAAAATAAACATGTAGTCGAATTTAGCTACAATTTCTATTGATGTTTTTTCCCATCGCTTATCCCAGTGTAATCACCGAAGCAGAATAACAATGATATAGTGTATTCACTTAGCCCGAATTTCAATTGATGCAAAATTCAAATAGTGTATTTTAACTAAATACCTATCCGTTTCAATGTACACTTTGCCTGTTTTGCCATTTACAGGAATTGTTCGTAATGAGGGCGTTTTTAAACTTTGGCGCGGTATTCCTCCAGCCATTTACCGGCATTTTGTATACAGCGGATGTCGAATGACAATTTATGAGGGCGTGCGTGATGTCTACTTGTCTGATTCTGACCAGCCAAATCACGTGCTAAAAAGCCTCTGTGTGGGCGTGTTCGCTGGAGCGCTAGGTCAATTTTTGGCTAGCCCCGTCGATCTGGTTAAGGTGCGCATGCAGATGGAAGGTCGTCGGCTCCTGCAGGGTCTTCCCCCTCGAGTGACGAATACGTCGCAAGCTCTACGGAACATCCTACGCGAAGGTGGCATTTCCGGTCTGTGGAAAGGCTGGGCGCCTAACGTGTACAGGGCTGCCCTTGTCAATCTTGGGGACTTGACAACATATGACCGTGCTAAACGGCTAATCCTCGCCAACACAAACCTTGAAGATAATTACATAAGTCACTCGTTAGCTTCGGGGTGTTCGGGCTTTATTGCTGCTATCCTTGGTACCCCGGCCGACGTCATCCGGACTCGTGTCATGAACCAGCCGACGGATGGCAAGGGATATGGCACACTGTACAAGTCTTCGACAGACTGCCTCGTGAAGACGTTCAAAACGGAAGGCTTTTTCGCACTGTACAAAGGCTTTATTCCTATCTGGGCTCGAATGGCTCCTTGGTCATTCACATTCTGGGTCTCTTATGAAGAGCTGAGACGACTAGCCGGAGTTAAAAGTTTCTAGGCGTAGAGGAAATTATGAATGAAGAACGAAAAGAAGCAATATCCAGCTATAGGGTAACACAAAATAAAATCAGGTGGCCAGTGTTGTGTCTTGTCGGTCGAATGATGGAAACAGGCTCAAACTTCTTGTGATTTTTTCGATGACTTCTTTGCGCATCCGTCAGTTACTGTGGTTAAGATATGTTTTTTCATTGAAGAGCACATCCCATTAATATGGCCGCTGTTGATGGCTATCGAGAAAAGCCAAAACATCTTGTTTCGAATAAATCACACACGCGTCAAGAAGCAGCGCAGAAGAAAAGCAATGCATTAATTATGGTTGTCGAGTTGTGCATGTAGAATGTGTCAAAGTACATAAGAATTGGCATTATGCCATTTATCATTAATAGCAAAGCGTGCAATAAACGATTTTACCCTCATATATAATTTTGTTTGTTTAACATATTACCAACAGCGAGACGTAACTTGAACAAACTTCACCACAGAGTCTGTGATGAACAAGCTGCAGCGTGTGGGCAGGAACACATGGCCGAACGTTTGAGCAAATTAAAAGCAAGTTAAAGGAAACAATTGAAATTACGATAAAAAACATTTAATAAAATCATCTTATATATATATATATATATATATATATATATATATATATATATATATATATGACCAAGGTCTTCTGGTTAATACCAGGTGAACGCGTAATACTACGAATACGCTATCAATTTGTACCTGATCACTTATTGGCCTTTGTACGTCACACAATTAGAGTCGCTTGTTAATTCTGAACGGTAGCTTTTTACGTTGTTGACTTGAGCAGGATATGTTCTTGGGAGCGTTATCGCACGACAGATTTCGTTGAGATATATGTTGGACTACATTATTGTATCGACAAGAACGTGAGCTCTATCGCGTCTCTTGTAATAGCTACCATTAGTTGTAAATACGTTCGGAATATGGGTGAAAAAACAGACGTTGACTAACGAATTGCAAAAGTATACCACATTTCGTTTGTTAAGGGGACATAGGTGATGTAATGAATGTATTAAACCTTTTACAATGAGGGTTTGTTACCTAAAGTTTTTCTAACATTATTATAACATAGACTGTTTTACTTACTATCTAGATTATGCTAATTTTTGTATTTTGATTTTTTTTGTTTCAAGCTGTTCCTGTTGTTGTTGTTATTGTTGTTGTTGGTGAACCATATCAGAAAAACACCAATTAAATACACCAGTGATTTTTACCATGTTTGTATAGTTTTCGGAACTAAAATTATCTTGTTATTCGGGTTAACTGTAAGTAAAGGTGTTATGGTAAGGTAGTATTTTTGTACAAGGCAATCGAATAGCTGCTGCACACTGGGAGGTAGCAGGCTTACATGTTGCAGTGGATTGCAATTTTCCGAGCAGCTTCTTCATCACTTCGTTAACTATTCGCATGTTACGGATAGACCAGAGTGCTAGAAGAACACCAAAAAAAAAATTATGAAGGTGAGGGAACCGGGACCTGTTCATGTGACGACTGTTCAGTCGTCTATGTATGTGTTTGATGTGCTTAGAATTTTAAATGTTTGCCTATGTTAAAAAGTAAATGTTGTATTGTTTCGAAAGTCACATTTAGCCGATAAAGAGAAATAGTCAAAAATAACCTGACTGTATAGTTAGAGAATAAAACTAAACGTTCTTTTATACTGGTCCATGGGTCTGACTTGTTTATGAGGCAAAAACTTCATGTCATTAAATGGACGGTGATTAGAGTCTCATAAATGCTGCCTGCAACTGGTAGGAGAGACAGAGTGCACTGGCTATCTTAAGCGCTCACGGGGGCCCTCAGCAAATATAACAGGAATGAGGCGGTATTCAGAAAAGCCCATTTTTAAAATAAGATGCACTGATAGAAAAGAGAGCCGCGATGTGTAGAAATTAGTTGTGCTATTTGTCTTTGTATTGATCGCAATAAAAAAATTTCACAAACTAAGACAAAAGAGTGGTCAAGTGCATGCAAATGAATTTTACTCTTACTAGTGCCATAAATAGGCAAAGTTTCTACTAGCTGTTTCCTTGTTGATGATTTGTCTACAAAATATACGTCCGCGGCAACGTTCTGTAAGTAATCGCCGTATCAAATAGCTTTGAATTACCGATGCGCAAAGCGGAAATAACAGCAGATATTTTGTCGTCCGTTCATTGGGCTTCAGTTGTCGTTGTAAAACATCTTTACATAATTACAGTACAAAATTTTTTTTTTAGTACATTTTATTTATAATGTCATTTCGATTATATTTCCCACGGCTGTGGGTGTTTGCACTTATTTCAAATATATCATCCATTTTGACAGGCAAAGGGGTGCACAAAAACCGGTTACGACTACATATACTTATCCAAATATAAATTTAAAAAATAATACCCTCTTCATTGTGAGGCGAGACTTAAATGCTCACTATAATCATCGACTGCTCTCCAATTATATTACTAACCATTCGTACAGAAATTTGGAATTAATTTTCGAATGTGAAAACTTGTTGAAGAGTTTTACGCTAAACTTTAATGTACTGACTAAAGTGAATTTCAAAGCTAGAGTAAATCCCACAAGCATAAGAAATAACATCCGCAACAACTAAATTGTCAAATTTAGGAAAAACAAATTCAAATATTGCGTCTTTTACTCATTTTTGGGTGTTCTCTTAACCTCTGTGTAACCGAGTCTGTTATTACCTTTAGATCTCTATAGCTGTAAAATAGATGTTGCTACAAATAGCGGAAGCGTTATAACAAATACAGAATGTTCAAATTGGAAATTTAAATAAGACAGTCTGTACACAAGTGGAAATCAATTTTTTTCAAAACTCTATTATAGGCTTCCATTTGGTCAAAGCATGTCTGTTTCATAGAATCCATGAAGTAGATATACCTTACTTTGAAAGTAAATTGGTTAGAAACTATACATTGACTATAGTTAGTAAAAATGTTTTGTAGTTTATTGAAGTTGCGCGATACAAAAAAAGATGGTGATTTGTTTAAATTGGTTTGATATTGATTTTCTCGTGTATTTCAGGGCTATTCTCCGCTTGGTAAAAAACCACGAGGTACCGGCAGTTATATGCGTATAAAATATAGTAGGTGATGCTCAAAAGAAGACAAGCAATTCCAGTAACAGAATAGCAAAACACAGCGTATGTGGATATTGCTTCGGAAGCTTATTGATTAAAAATCTTTTTAATTCCGATGATCATCCAATGTTTCGGAATCTAAGAAAAGTCAGATCCTCTATTCGCCTGTGGTCGTTAAAAGTAGTAATGGCAAAAAGTAGTTTTGGCCAATCATTTTTCGTCACAAATATGAAATCTCGAATGCTGTGTAATGACAGTAAATTGCTGCAGTTGTTAATAACAGCGGCTCAAGTTGGATTAGTGCGCACTTTGCGTTCCATACTTCAGTAAGCTCCTTACTGCAGAAGGTCCTTGTTGATGAAGTATTCTCCAAGATGGGCGTCAGTGAATTTGTCGAGGTTCGTGATCAGTCGCTCAAGCTGAGCTATCGACTCCACCTGCTCATTCAGGAAGGTCCCCTCGATAAAGTCTTGAAGCTGAAATTGCAATTCACAGCAATGCAGAACTTGTAAGATTCCCCTGACAAAGCCATTATGATAACGGTTTGTATGTATTTTATATTTAATACATAAGCTCTGCAAAACATGCATCTGGGACACGATGTTCTAAATTGTATTTCACATTTAGTCTTGGCAATCCGCCTTTTAAATGAAACTTTTGGATTTGGCCTTGCATACACAACAGATGTCAACTTATTTCGGCTTCTCATCCATTAGAATAAGATAAAGAAGATTTTATGGGGTCATGGTTTCGGGTTTTTTAAAATCTTCAGTTCCAAGTCCAAACATCAGGAAAACCATACTTCAGACATTACCACACATTTATGCTTTAGACTTAGAAGCAGCATCTAACAATGACGGTACGTTACCATTAAGTTATTACCTGAGGATCATGGCAGTCATGTTCAGCGGTCCTGTGAAGGCCGTGGAGCTCGTTGTTAACCTTGTTCTCAAGGTCAAGAGCAGCCTGCAGCGCTTCTCTGGCAGTCTTCCACGAAACAACGGTCGGCATCTATCCAGGGCAAAGAGAATCTTTTTATATTATCTCTAGGAGCTGCGTACTAAGTCCGCTTCATAATGTATTTGATAACAAATAATATAATATGATAATAATAAGTTTAACTACATCAGACAGAATGAAACTCAAATTATTTAGTCTTTATTCACTGTATAAATTACAAATGGAGATAATTACTACTGATTATTTATTAGAGATTGGTGATGAAATGCATCTAACAGCGGAAAAAATGTAACGAAAACGTAAAACCGTGTCTACCCCGATGTTGATGTTTCCAATGGTTGCACCTCGTAAGTTGACATAGTTGATGATCTTCTGAGCGTGTTCACGCTCTTCATCCGAATTATGCTGAAAGAACTTCGCAAAGCCCTTGCGGGCAACCTGTGGCCAGAAGTAAAAATCTGATTAGAACAATAATAATTTATTACATGTGAACAATCCAGTTACCAACAAAGAACGCCTAGAAAGACGCTAAACATGCCACAAATTCTGCAATAAAATTAACTCAAAAGGTTCACTATCAGCAAAAAGTTATGACCAATGTTCTAAATTGCAGTCCTTGAGCGCTACCAAGATAACGATTTTTAAGAATAAGGGCGCATATTGTCAATTGAAGAACTCATTTCAAGCCGAACGAGTAACTGAGGAGACGTTTTTAATGGTCGCTAAATCATCACCGACGACTGGAGATAGCTAAAATTTTCCTAGTTTAAGACAGTACTCATTTATTATAACTATGTACGATTCGGGTATTTATTTAAGATCAGATTTAGTTAACCTACTGTTTTATCTACCTGATTGCTGTCGAAGTGCGCAGCCATTTGTTGGTAGACAAGAGAGGCGTGCATTTCGAGGTTCATTTGCGCTCGAAGCCCTACGAGACAGCTTTCTTCCAAGACATACTTGTTTGCACTATCCCCGGGCGTGTCATTGTCTAGATGAGACAGACGAATATAACAAGCAAATTAAAACGCCATTAAATGTATGTATACGTAAATACATCGAAGCAACCATCCGGTGCTTGGACATAACTGTGTACTACTATATATTATATATTATAATGGACATTATACACCAACTTTCAGTTTGGCTTTTTTGTTTCAGACTTTTCGTTTTGATCAGTCCCCAATTACTGACGCCGAAATATGTCTGCAGATGCATAACACCGCCATGCCATTATTCGTAGAAGCTGGCCATAGTTCCTTGATCAACGGCGTTATATCACTGTAATACTAGTAACGAAATCGAACACATACATGTCTTAGCAATGCTCTTTACCCAAGGAATAATAAATTGCAATCTCCGATGATAATCGATCTCAACAATGGAGTATTTATGGACCAAAAGTTTATCGATTTCTGAAAGGCCGTCAGGCCAAATCGAACATTTCGAGCCAAAGCATCGCTTTCAATCGAAACTTGCCTCGACTTACCTACTGCCCTAGCTGAACGCCTGACCACCTTCTCCTTCTGTGACGCCTCATTTTTCCCGCCAAGCTCTCCAAACCATACAGATGAAGCTGCCAAGGCAACCAATCATTTCAATACATCCAACTTAGTTACATGACCAAAAATATTATTGCAGGTTATTTAATACGAATAGTTTTAATTTGTCTTAGCTACCTTCACCGTATGACTCATCCGTTTACGCTAATTTTGGACTCTTTATGAGCGAAATATATCGACTCAAACATGTTCGGTGTTTAATGGGCCGTTTTGTCAGCATCCTGTCACTAATTAGCGTTTCCATTATTTTAGCCACAAATCTCCGGAGCAAAAACATTCAGCAGCATTGGAGGGACGTATTTCGCTTTATCGCGATATTATTTTGTTTTCGTAAATAGCAGAGCTATACGGGTTCATCGTAGGGCAGTATGACGCCAGTATCAAGCCGATCGAGAAGAAACAGGAGAAAAGCTGGGAGAGAGCAACCAAAGGAGCCTGATTCTGTGAGTCAGCCTCAGTCGGGACAACGACTTGGTGACTCAATCAGAGAACACATCGCTGGCCAGCCTTTGTAAACGGAGATCTCATCCGCTTGCTATCATACATCTATTGCAGTGTTCATTACGGCGGCTCTGCTACTATCGACCGCCATTTGACCTCTTTTGCTGTCTCAGCATGGAGGACTCGGATCTCTAGTCTTGTCATCTTATCAGCCTATCAGCGATTTTGCTATGGCAGACTCGCTTAGAGAGCACACACGTAAGGGATTCGCTCTCAATGCATTATACGGAGACTCCATTTGTAGAGCAAGTGAGAACATATATAGCTTAAATTCGAGTAATTTTTCGATCGAATCATAACTGAAACGACGAAATACTATATTCAGGAAAAAGCGTAGTTGACTACGATATCGAGCATACGCAAAACTGACTTATCTTAAATCAGACTGAACACACGACAGACCACATCCTGAAGAAGAAGTTTCTGCAAGTACATATTAAGCATATTTAAACCTTTTTTTGTATTTCACTTCCTTCATTATGAACAGTAAAAATGCACTATGGCGACCTCTGGCGTCTAAGCTTTAGAAACGGAAATTAACGGCTTGGGCTTTGAGAGGCACATGTATGCTATGCAAATATACGACCGAAAACATTGTACTGCAATATAAACTGGCATAATGGTTTCAAATCAGAGTTACTTTGTTCTTTTGTCTTAATTAATCTTGCGTCGTTTTAGTTTTACCCTTCGTGAAGCCGATCGTTTTTTACAGATGATAGAATCAGTGGCGTTAATAAACGCAAATGCTTGTGTTTAGATTAAATAAGTTCCACTGCGTTTGCTACTATTTTTGCAGATTCTCGAATAGCCATATTCATGTTACGAACCTGTCTTTTTATGCTGATGCGTCGCTTTTGCCAAAGGGACTTTCGGCTAAGAGCAGAACTGCATTACATTATTGAATCTCAGTAACCGTGTACCCCGACGAGATTTGCGACTGCGTAGATAAGCCACCGCATTCTCTAACTCGGCCAGTCAGTCTTCGATGGCTTCCTCGATTCATTTTGACAGCTAAAATATTAAATAACGGTTATGCAATAATAACTCCCGGATATAACATTATAGTTAGGTTACTGTTTGAACTGAAATCTATCTGTACAAAGATACCTCGCACATTAGTACAAAGCTGTACACGAAAAGTGAAACGTATCATGACCTTTTTAGTCAGCAGGTTCCGTGATGATAAAAACGATTCAGAATTCGACCTGACATCATTCTGCAGGGGGAGTCCGATTTAGATTATTTAGATAATTATTATTATATTTAGATTATTATTACCAGGACTCATCAATCATATATAAAATTAGCCCACGCTACTTTCCGTTCCAATTTCGCTGTTCCACAGACACTCATTTATAAGAGCTTACTTGCTGACTATCAGCTACCGCAAATATTCGAGTTATCTCTACGAGCCAATATCTGCCGATTCCACCTTCTTTACTTAGGGCTCTGTGGCTGCGCATAACGTCATCATCACCAATGTTCGATTTGTTGGCATTGCCTTTTACAGGAGATCCATTGTACCTGGTATTTGCCGGGAACGTGTAATAACTTCCCGTAGTTCGACTCGTTTTGCTGACAAGATGCTCGTGATAAGCAGCTGCCTGTTGAACTTTGAATGGCCACTTGCTCTCCGTCCTCTAGTTTTTGCTTTGCTATTTGCCAGCCCTAGCACATTCGTTAAGTATCATTGCACAAACGACCTAGATGGAACGAGATCTCGTTTAGGCCTAGTAAGCAGAAGACCAGGTATTTACGATGAAATGCTTCTAGTGGGCATGTAGAAGCCATTGACTTTCCTCCACGTGCAGGAAATACACTCGTAGGTCAACAAATCAGTCGTGTCTGTTTGCAGCGGACTCTCTCTAGAAATCATTACACTTCTAGACCGATAAAGTTGCACAGTTAGAGTCTGCGGCCTTTAGCATAAGTCGTTGTTAAGTTCAAAGTAAATGTTTCCTGAGCTAAGGTATCCGTACTTCAAATGATCGTTAAGTACTCTTAAAAAAAACTGTGGAGAAGGATTTTTTAACCTCTCAATTTAAATTATGACCAGCGAAGGAAAACCCAGGAAATTTCGCAAGAGTTACCATAGCCTGGTTGACCACCTTTACTTCTAATAAAGATCGACTTTAATCTAAGCCTTTTTGTCATGGACGCCGTGGTTTGGCTGTGAATAACCGAGAGACAAAGGTATTCATTATTTGATCAATTAAACGTTCCCCTAACAGTTAGTTCAATTAAGGCAATCACTACACAACGCTTTTGCTTGTCTAAGCAAACCCGGTAAACGTGTTAGTGAAAACATTTGCCGGAAAAACAGAAATACTTTCTATATTATATAATTGTATCTCGTATTGCAAGGTGCAAAGTTGCGATCTTCTTACGTGCGCGATAAGACTCCACGTCTGAGTATGCGCTTTCCAAAAGCGGCTTTAGACGTAGCTAACACTTGTAGCAACGGATGATCTCGCTCGTGGCGTGAATGCCACGTTTGCTGTGCAATAAAAACGCAAGACGCATCGTTGTATCAAAACTAATTTGTCCACTCGATTAGTTTCTTAATTGCTAGATTTTATTGTTCTCCAAGGTTGACATATGACGACGGACAGCAGCCGAGGATCGACATTCAGCAATGTGTACTTAGAATGTAGTTGCATATTCTTCTAATTTTTATGGATCTGAAAACTGTCAGAACGAAATGGCCAGCTAAGAAAGACCGTTAAAATTCGATAAACGGATCTATATGTGAATTTCTGTGCCGGACGACAGTCTTCTCGTTTTATCTAGGACTATTATGATTCCTGTCTGTGTAGAAAAAATATACTAGAGTATAGCAGTGTGTTACTTCAATAGAGTATACGGGAAAAATATACTGGATTAGCTACCACAGCATCATGTGTGAATATTTATACTTTCTAAATATAATAGCCTTTTTAATATCCTTTCTTGTTAAGACCTCAAACCTCTATACGAAACCAATTCAAACATTTGACGAAACTCCGTGCCATTGGAAAAGGTTTATAAACTAAACTGACGAGAGTCGAACCTATTTCTTCAGCTGATCGATAGCAAGATTTGGTGGAGGGCCACTAAAAGCGCACCACTGGGTTGGTTCTATAAAAGGTCCTCGGTGGTCCAATATCGTACCACTGAGAGCTAAGGGGCCTATGCTACTGTACAATATTTGGTCTCGTTTGAAAAATGCTGAAATAGGTTCAAGAAAGTACGTCAGAATCGTTCGATTTCTTGCCGATCCTTTTAAGATCAGGCTTGTAGTTTCAGTTTCAGTGAACGACCAAGCCATGTGGTACCACCGTTCAGTTAATTATTCTCACTCTGAATCATCTTCTCATATTCGATGGCCAAAAACATTCCTCGGAGTAGAAGAATACTAATGAAGTAGAGAAGAAGTGTTGGGTGCCACTGATCGGTATAGCTTAGAGTAGACCAACGGCTATAGTAAGACTGTCAGGAACGGCTCACTGTGTTTTGAATACTTTATGTAATGATGCGGCCAAGACGATAACACCAACATTCAATAGAACTGACTGACTTTGGAACGTCGCTTTGTTCAGTTGAGATCTTTTCTCTAACGGGTTACATGGACTACGTAACTGGCGCAGTACAATTCGCGCGTGCGCGAAACAACGCGAACGCAGTAGAGGATCACAACCCGTCAAAACAGCTGAGCATCAGCTGATGGCTTGAATCCCTCCCGGATTGGCTAACGTCGTAACGAGTTCGGTTTCGATCGGAAAACTCAGAAGCGTATGCGCCTACCTTATAGATGGGGCACCCACGGTTGGACTTATTTAGATAAACACACCCGCGGGTTACGACCGTTCGGCAAAATCTACAATACATGCTTCATATGCTAATAGCTTACTGTGGGGACTAGATCGTCATCCTCCTTTCGTGCACAACGCGTATATAAAATTCCTAGTTCTAGCTAATATGTAGAAAGTATCAAAATGAAAACCTTCTTACTCTGACGGGCTAATACAAAGGCGAACAGCAGGGGTACGATGCAAATGAAACGCTTCATCTCCACTTGTGGTTATTGTTGAACGAGAGACTCCGGAGTTCAGTGACGGTTCCCGACGATTGAATGCCAAGAGTGGTCGAGAATGATGGAGCTACACCTATCAGAGGCCACGAAAAGCTCGAAAGGGAAGCTGAGAGAGGGTGAACAAGCGGCTTGGGAAAGGGAAACTACAATTTCCCGACACAAGAAAATAAAAGATGAATGATGGGACTACCACTGCCACAAAGTCCCCTGATCGAAATTACCGATGCAAAACGTAGCTAGGAGAATCTCAGCACCCTAGCTATCATGCATATATATAATATTGTAACGAATTTCGTCAATTGACATTGGAATCAAAAACTGCCAGTGTTATTTGTTAGTTTCCGACCGTGTGGCTGATATTCGAAAAGCAATATATTGGTAATAAGACGAATCCATTTTTAGAGATAATGGGAGTTATATATAGGCCATGTAAACGTTAACTGCAATTTGTTGCGCCTATTGCTGGTATTAGGCTATTGACGTCTATCGAGGGCCTGTTTCTAGTCCGGCGCCGACCTGAACCGTAGGCGACGAGTGGCGGATTTTACTGTTATTTAGAAACCTAATCTTCATCAGCTAAGAGAAGCATCGTATACAAACGCGTAGTGATTACCTTTCATATACTTCGAATTAAACGACAATATCATCCCATGGCGTTGAGCCACGATAGTTATCCAAGCGTACAGGATACTGTCGACCTTTTGAGGTATCGGAAGTCCAGTTGAAAATTGATCTCGTGAAACATCTCACTTCCTTTTTGCCATAGGGAAAGACATTCGCTGCCGGCTGTTTCACTGAACGTACTCTCCTGTATATGGGACATGGATAATCGATTGATGCATATAAAGCTTTAATCACAAGTGGCGAAAATATATGAAAGTGCCATTTTTTTAACTTAAGAATGGATGCAAGATTTTTCTAAAGTGATGCAGGTCTCGTCTGAAACTGCCACAATTCAATCGCGACGAGCTCTACTTGAGTTAGGAAGTACAGGTACGTTCGCTTCACAGAATACTACGTTACCCAGAATACTGAAGACGAAGGTAGCTATTTTGAGCGGCTTTCTACCGGCCAAATTCACTTGCAAAAGTCAAATAATGAGTTAATAATTTTTTCACTGTCTTTTTTCAAATAAAAAATTGTTTACCACTTTGCTAGATAATAGTACATTTACCTCGAGGAGTCGAAAACTCACCACAATACAAAAAATCCAGTCAAATATCGGCTGTATTCTGGACTGTTTTTTCGACGCATATTTTCCTTTTGCTTACACAATCCATACAACAGTATTCATTATCCATTTATTCAAATGTATACAAGTGGATGACCATAGGTCAACGCGTACATTTGCATAGGACACAACTGCGTACCGTGGCTAACGTAAGAGATTTCCATTGCGCATTATTCGCTAATATTCTCGTAACCCGAATGTAATGTTTGAGCAATGTTAAAAAGTCGTGGGGCTGAATTTTTCACAGCTTCATTAGCAAGTCGACAAGTTCCCTTAAGTCGATTAAATAACGAAATAAGATAATAGCAATTAACAACGTACAGCTAAAAATATAGCTAATTTACGCATGTGTCTCGTCTACGCGTTTTGGTCGATCCCAGAGTTTTTTTTTCGTAGTTCGCGCAGACATTCGAATATATAAAACTAGAAATTGTTTAAGAATTGTTTTTTTTTTTTATTTTCTTACTATTTTATGTAAAATTTGACTACAGAAAGAGCAACGCCGTGAGTATAGCAAAAATATTGTATTTTACCTACGTATCAAATATTATAAATGTTTATTACAGAAATGACATTTTAGGCGGAGTAAAACGAACAGCTCTGATAGCAGAAGTGCAGTCACGTAAAATCCATAGAAGCGTGATCATGTCCAAGAATGAATAATGCTTGTTACACTTCAACGAAATTGTGTCCATCAAAAACGATAAGTCGAAATGAGCATGTTTCATCGGCGAATACACACATACTATACTATTATTACTTGTATTATCCATGGAATGCGGGTTAGCATTCGATTTTAATTGATTGCTAAAATGATAAAGGTCGATAGTTGTCCATCGTGACAGCTTACTTGTGATTTAACTGAGGAGGCCGCAATAATTTTTGCTGTTAGCTGAAGGAATGCATATTGGCATGTATCGGCGGCACTTACGTAAATAACACGAATGTTCACAAAAATGGGTAATTAGGAAACTATAGTATATTTCGTAAACATACAGAGAACATGTAAGTACTACAATACTATAAGCCAGATTTAATTTTTGACTGAAAATACAGTATACAATTTAAATATACCAATTCTAAGTACACGGTTTGTGATGTAGGATGCAGTACTTATGAACTGAATGATTATTATTTTTGCAGTAAAGTAGGAATAGCTTTTTACTCGTAGACAAACTTGTCATCGTCACTGCGGTTTTTCATTTAAATGCAATCGAATGTATTCGGTTTCGCCATTTTAACATATATTAACATAACATAAGCCAATAATTAGATGCTTTGCAGCATTTGCTACGCTCCATGATACGATGGCAGGCGTAAGTATGGCCAAGTTCTCTTACACAGTATGTGTTTATTCACATTGCCAATGGGTGACCGCGTTCTGTGGCTTCATCCACACTTGAACATGAACTTTTGCGGTACATTGACGGCTGGCCGCCGACGCCTTCACCTTACAGCGCTGCCGGTCGAACACGCCCTTCAGAGGACAGCCGGAAGGACCAACCCGAAGTTTAAGTGTGTAAAGCGTTCCAGCGACAAGCTAAAAGTCATCAAACGAAAATATCTGTGTTAGAAATTTTGAAGTAGAAACTTCGGGATAGCACAATAACAAGGAAGACCATACATGTACATGCACTATTAAGTTCCAGTAATGGTATGACCCTGTGTCAATCATGCCCATCTTCTATTGAAAATTAACTGTTACTGGCCCATCTTTAACCGTTTTTTGTTTGCGGCTATCTTTGTCAGCTATCTCAAGGGGAAACGGGTCCGCAACTTCCCTAACTTTATTTGCATATTAGACGCCCGAAAAGCCAAATCACTTTACACCGTAAACAAACGTTTTCTAGAAAGAAACACCATGTTCGATTCCACGTTAAACATGTGTAATATCAAGATTTTCTCTTCTGTAAATCTAATTTCTTCCTTCTTACGTAACTACCTAAAATCCAGGCAACATTATATTAGGATGTCAATCGCTTATTTAAAATAGCTTATTTTCTCCTTGGACTTACGTTAAAAAATATAAGGACATTACAATATATGATGATTCGTATACTTTAATATGAAACTAATTTGAAACGGTACTGTTTTTCGTCAAACCAAACCTATAAAAAAGAACCTAATAAAACGATCGTTAGAGCTGTTTTCAGGACGGTCCGGGCATAAACCTACAGATAAACTCCTGCTTACTTAAACGTATTATAGGATTTCTCACTCAAAAAAAATTGCCTCGGTGCACGTATATATGATCTAAAAGAACTGGCCTGAAAAAGAAATTGAGAAAATATGATCAACACTCGAACCACGGATGAAGGGGTCAACCATTTCGGGCGTTAAATGCCAACGTTATCGCTCATCACTTCCAGTCACTTAATGGAAAAAGCATTCGGCGCTCTTAATGATAGTGAACCTTAACGGGTATTACACGATGTACGCAGAAGTTTGCAGGACCTTGCCTTTCTGCAGCACCACTGAAGCATCTAAACTACTTAAAGAACCTTCACCCTCAGCAACAGGAAGATGCGTATAGTATAGACACAAGTAGTTTAAATAGATTGTTTAATTGTATTGCGCCATGATCGGAACTCCAGAACCAGGGAATGAAAAGCAGTCTTAGGCACATGTTAACATTGTTGACGTCGTTGGATATTTACCTAAATTCCCATCCTAACTACTTTTTACTCGTATTTTTCTCCCATGATTTTACTTTCTATCAATAATAAATAGTTTATTATCGAAGTGCTATTTATAAAAATATATTGATAAAATAGAACTTTAGTAATTTGTATCATTTCTAAATTTGCTTTACTCCCTTATAATGTAATTAAAATTAGCCAAATATCAGCCAAGATATATATTTACTGGCCTCCAAATCGTCGTACATCATATCTTATAAAATTGATATTCAGTGCAAGTAGAGTGGCACACGAGTGATGCGAGAATAATATAACGTGACAATAAAGTACTGGTACCTAGAGTTAATGTCGATATCCGAATTTTACAGTAGGCTTAATTTCGCTCATTTTAGAGCACAAGTCTAAGCAGCTATTCCCTATATGCGAAAAATTAGCTTAGACATGTTGTCTTTATTTTCCACATCCTTCAACTTTAGTGACTAACCCAAAACGACCTTAGATGGGATGGATGCTAGATATAAATACGTTTAAGAGATTTTTGCTGCTTACTGGAAAATCATTTTCAATTACTTGCTTTCTATGTGATCCATCGCCATTAGAATTCTTTGGCGGAGCCACTGGAATGGAACCACTTAGAATTGGGTTCGCATACATGCGGTTTGACTAATTAATTAATAAAGCTAATTAATAAATAAATTAATAAATCTGCAGTTAAATAAAGGTGCCATAAAAAGAAAACATTTCACATCCCATTTAGTGCCCAAGGAAAAAAGTTGCCTGCCGAACGCCCAGATTGGTGAATAACTGCTTTTCTTATTGAGGGCGAATGACCCTGGTCTACGGGTCACTTGGTGTGAAACGAAACATCCCAAGTCTAGTATGTTCTGGAGTTAGATGAAAGGATCTTAAGGTGTTTTAGGTCACTTCTTTACCTTATTGGTTAAAATGACGGACACCCATTTTGTTGCGTCTTTGTAAAAGCAAGAAAAAACGTTTATCTAATATCCTATCGATACCGATCTTCATCAATATAGTCGGATAACGTGACCCCTCCATAACATCGAGATATGAACAAGAAAGAACACTGCTATGATTCCAGTACGAATTTGCACTGCTATTGACGATAGCGCATGCCATACTTGAGGTATCTATTCCTACTGAGATCTCCCTTCGACTCACACTGGAAGCCTAGCTCATATTGGCACCTGCAAGGATTCATCACAGCAATATGACAAATGCAGCACGGATTCACTACGTTGGAAGTAAAGCTTAATTTAATTAAAATGAGTGCAAGTTTTTCAATCAGACCTTTTTCGTGCACCGCTTAATATGATTTCATGCGCCACATAGATAGGCAGGTCGGATACATACATCGGCGATTAAAGTCTTAGACATACATACTGAAAGTATCCTAATTCATAACAAATTTTAGTATCAACTCAGTCATGTTACCCTTACTCCTCGATAACATAAATAAACAATTATATTTAGCCTGTATGTTTTTAGGTCCTCTAGCTTGCATATTCAGATATAATTGTTATTAGTTACTCTGAAACTAATCGGGGTAATTGTCGAGTATGAAGCGGATTCGGATATTTTGCATAAGCCTGAAACCAGGTACACCTTGTACACGAACTGGCTGCTTCCTCTTACATATCTGTGTTTTATGGGTCACAATCGTTAACTTATTTCCTCTATTAAGCTTCCTTGTAGTAGAGACCTGTTGGTAGATATCTATCAACGAAATATTCGTATGTTTGTACGTTCGTCATCGAGATTATCCTGTATATCGATATCAGCCATTTTTTATAATACGATTATGACTATATACCTTGTTTTTGAGTTGCATCGCTCTGCTGAAGTGTGCGTGACAATGCAAACGACATAGCTGAAAACGTCTGATACTGATCAAATGGGCACCGGCATCGGATCACCAAAGCTAACCTATATTAACGTGAACACTGTCGTACAATAACAATAACAACCGATATCAAACAGTTGCTTTAATCGCTTTAAGAATACCTCACAGTTGCTTTGTAACAGTCAATGTACCCGACAAGTTCTCTTATCGATGAGTCAAGTGCTTCAATTAAGGCCAAAAAAATACTATTTTTATAATTAATTTCACTGTCAGTTTCCACATCTTTTCAACACATCGCAGTAGCACCACTATTGTGGGCGTCTACATTTAAGCCGTTTCTCTCCAGAAACAAATTTTTCTGAAAAAAAGAAATTTTTTTCCAAGCGGGTTACTAAAATCTTGCGCAGTTTTATATCAACTTTAATTACCTGATTTTCAGCAGAGATGATACTTTCCAAAGCGTCAAAATAGCCATCCTCCAGAGTATCTCCAGGATGATTCTCTACAGCGTAATGAGCCACTTCATTGATGAGAGCATTCTCAACGGCAACCTCCTCAGGTGCCCCATGCAACTTGCGGGTTTCAGCCAGCACAAGCAACGCCGCAGCGATCACTAACCATAACATATGCATTCTGCGCTTGAGCTGCCCCAAATAAATGGTAAAACAAACAAAAATGGACATTAACAATAGAACAGGCGACGGATCTCTCAGCAATAATAATAGTAGTCGCTTTTAGCGCTTTGTTTTCGTTATTTGCAAACCGACGCAATACTACTACGCCAATTCACACAGGCGACGTCTGGACTCAGCATGCACGAACCTATGATTTATTCGCTATTTTCAGTCAGTCGCATCATCTTCATTGATTGCCTATCCATTGAATGTTGATAATTATAATGACGGTGATAATGATAATGGCGGTTGGTGAAAGAAGTGCTCCGAAAAAAACATGGCGCGAATAGACAACGCTTTTAAAGGAAATAAATGGCGAAGTAAAACTGTACGATTCACAGTTTGCTCCCTAAAAAGTTGACGTGTTGCAATTGGTTAGATTTTATTTTGTTTATAATAAGATTATGTTAATTTCGACATTAGGTGTGGTGTGTTTTTCAGGTTAATGAATTGTGAGGAAAACGTAATAACAATGAGGAAAAAACCGTTTGGAGCGTGACATAATATAATATAAAGAACAGCATCTCTTTTCTTTTGGAGACAATAATAATAACATTGAGAAAAATGTAGACGAAGTACATTTTTCCCAGGTTCTAAATGCCAGTTATAGACAGCAATATCAGCTCATACATACAGTACGATTGTGTAGTCTGCACCTTTATAAATCTCTCAGAGAAGATCAACAAGGCCGCCTTGGCAGAATTGAAAGGTGATTCCAAAGAGTACTTTGGAAAACTTTACCTATCTCTTAGACACGTAGATATTTACGTTTTTCAATCGCTAAACCGAAATTCGGATCAGTTGTGGGAGTAGGTGCGTTTTATTATACAATCAGTGTAGACCTGCTATTATCTAAATTACAACGTTGTTAATTCGTCCCATTTTATTGTAAAACTTTTTTATCACGCTAAAACAGATAGCTCAGTGATATTCATAACGCCATCGTTCTGTAATAAATTAAAAAATATTATTATTATTATTACTCATATTGAATTTAGAGATTACTAAACACCAAGCGATCAGTCAGATACTGCTGAGATGCCTATGCTACGGGCTTGCAGACGTACTACATATGCTTTTACGCAACATATATTGAAATTGATATAAAGTTCGACCCCGCGACAATTCGGCTTTTCTGCTATTTGTTAACAATAGATTAGACATTTCTCAAATTGGGTGAACCACGTGTAATTACTTCATAGCGCAATTTCTTTTATCTATCGTTGTAGTTCACTTTCTATCGGGGTTCCTTACATTGGACATGTCAGCGACCTAATGTAACCTGTTTAGGCTAGTCAAATTACTGTTGTACTGCCATGTACATACGCTACACTGAGCCTCTAGACTACTAGCGAAATTTGCTGCCTGAGACCTAACACCTTGAATATCGGTATCTGTCATAATTTACCATTAAAATATCAAGTCGCCTTAGTTGTTGATTTTGCCTCTCTAATCATTTATAAGTGAGTTACACTATACTTAAGGCAAATTGTTCTGAATATGCTATTTTTAACTTATGATTTCCTGTTACATTAGGTTATCACCGCTGTCACGGATTGAGACTAAAAATTATTATTGATAGAAACTATTATCACATCTAAACTATCACTGCTGAACATTATTGTCATTAAAGTTGACGTTCGACCATATTATTGCACACCCATACGTAAACTGTCGACTTTTTGAGTAGATTAAGTTTTGAAAATTTAGATTATCGTGTGGCAGACTACAATAACGACTTTTTTGGTTTTTTTGGTTAAGTTTAAATTTTGCCGCCGCGACCCAATCGCCGGCTAACGCAGGCCGAGTAAAACAAATATGGCTGCACGCACGGCGCTGAAAAGAAAGTCGCATCCGAAAACGAATACCATCGTTCTAAACTTATGGAAATGGTTGTATGTCTGAAGTTTTGAAAGTGTTTCTGAACTCCGGTTCGAGGTGAGGCCAGCTGCTACTATCGTTTACCATAAGCCTTAGTCGTAATTCACACCCATAGCTATTAGCATTGATTCAATGTGGTTGATTATTCGAGTTTCAATGTTTGGGTGCTTTATAGGGTGAAGTAAGCTACAATAGCATTTTAAACGATTTTAAGCTAGGATAAATAAAATATTTTTTGCAGTCAAAAATAATGCGAAGAACTCTAGAACGAACTTTCATAAGTAATTGCTTCGACTGAATTAGTTAGTAGAGAGGGAAATTGTACGTCTTTTTAGAAAAATGCTTGTTCGATTTTTATGCTATTAAGATAACAACTAACTACGCACCTGGTATAGATTTACATTTACTTTTGACAAATGTAAATTTATATATATATATATATATAGCGAATTCTACAAATTTAACGGGTGGTTTTAAGTGAATTTAAAGTTCGATTTTTTTTATTTACCTTCTGCGTAAGAATTAGAAAAAACTGATTAATCAGACCAATTTTGATGAATTATTTTGTGGGTAACCCGTTGCTTTTGACAACCAAGTTTATTCGGACCGAGTATCATGCTGAACTTCTACGTGTGTTAGGAAAGCAGAACTAAAAATACTTAGCTTCTTCCCTTTGGTAGCGAACGAATTCCTTTTAAGAAAAGGCTTTAATTATTGTATTTCATTATAATTGACCTGTCCGCTTGGCAAAAGGTTGTTCATACTTGCTTCACAGATGTTTAGGATGTCAATGCATTTAGAAATATTATAGAATTGAATTTAGATCGAGAACAACAATCAAACCAAGCTTTATTTCCAGAAGTTTGCTGCGCTTAGTTAGAAATTTCGTTTTTAAAGTTTTTTTTTTTATTTCATTTTGTCTGTGTTGAGCCATCCCACCTATCATATGGGTCAAGTGCACTCGATTCAAAACAAATAATTTAACAAGTGACTTTTTTCATATAGAAGTTGTTTCTTTCTTCGTTTGAAGAAACAACTAGCTATAGCTAGTTTTGTAATATAGTACGGTGTAGCATCAGAAGTTTTTACAACACTTAGGAAGTGTCGAGTGCGAAATATTAATTGACCTGCAACAAGGCGTATTCGAAAATCGAATGGCTTTCAGAGGAATGGCATTCAATTTGAAACGACGGCTTTTCCTATTCACTCATTGGATGTCGTCAATGTTTTTCGATTTGTTGTTTTTTTTCTAGATGAGCAGCAGCGATGGCGCGGGCAGCGGGAGTAGTAGTAGCTGTTCAGACGATGAATCGTTTGTGGGATTGGCGGTCGCGAGGTCCCGCCGTGGAAATGCCGGTGCTAAAATGGCGAAGCTTCTCAACGCTGAAGAGGAGGACGAATTCTACAAGACCAGCTATGGAGGATTTAATGTTTGTATCATTTAATTTGCTTCACGTTTTCATGTTTATTAACGATGGCCATACGCAAGAAGCTTATGCGCTTATATGATATCAAAGTTTGCCTTTGTTAATGACGTTTTGATATTGACTCCGCGACTATATTCATATATTGACCCATTCAGCATCGTAATGAATTTCTAGTTGACAGAATCTAAATAGTTGATCAATGTTGTTAAATGATGTATTTTTACTGAGAGCATCGGACAAACCTATCGTTCTAGGATCCTTCGTTTTAATTTTATTCAGAGTGGAATGGAGTTAAGTCACAATTTCATGAAAAGAAGAATGAGAAGGAAAACGGGGGCCAGTTCTACAAAATACTTGATATCTTGATTATGAATCATATATGAGGCCACATATTCATCTTACACCATAGTCGTGCTAATTTCTCCATTTAAATATTTTATTTCTTTAATTATGTTATCGGAATGGATTTGATTATCTGTTTTCGTTCTCAATAGGAAGAGGAGAACGATCAAGATTTCGGCTCTGATGATGCGTCCGGTTCAGAGGACGAAGTGGATTCCGATTTTGATATAGACGAGAACGATGACGTACTTAGCGAACATGAAGACGAGGATGGCAGGCCAGGCCGAAAAAGGAAGACCGCTACCATTACGAAATCGTACAAAGATCCAAAGGGTAAGTGCATCTGGATTAACTCCATGCATAACCAGTTTTTGCGCAAATCAGCAGCGAATCGTACTTGAAAACTGATGACAGCTTATGATGATAGCTTTTAATTAATTTCGCCAGATATCGTACCCTATTGCATCTAAATAATAAGAGATTTGGCGTTGTCCTATATCACACAAAGTAACACGTATAATTTCCATTAAATAGATCTCCTTTTGGTGATCAACATAATAGCTTATAGTTACTCTATTGTTGTTATTATTTCAACATTAGTAAGTCTCGCATTCGGTTAATGGTATTTTAATTCTGTTGTGGGATCTTGGTTGCAGCGAGAAAATCGACACCACGGACTCCTAGGCCCAAAAGGCCTTGCCTTGAGAGAGACAGTGGAGGTGACACATTTGACGTATCTGGTGCCTCCCTTGAACGAAAGTCGAAACGAAAATCAACACAAGCGAAGAGTGAGGCTGTTGAGGCACGTCGACGGGCTGAAGCAGCTGAAGCTAGACGACGAAGGCATTATAAGGTTCGACGCGAAGATGAGCCTGAAATGACTCAAGAAGAACTTCTGGAGGAGGCAAAGCAGACTGAAATTGAGAATCTGAAATCTCTAGAAAGGTGAGCAAATCGTGTCACGACTTTTTTGTTGTCTGTGTCAACAAAGCAATAGAGACATTTCTACAAGACTACGAGTCATATATTTATCTTATTGGATAAACATTCGATATCTTTGTAACTAGTCCCGTTGTAGCACAGCATTATTACGATTCGGCTGAGCAATATTTGCTTGTTAATTAGTTGAAGAACTTTGCTTTTTTGACGAGAATCCAATAAAATCTATAAAAAGGTGTGCTGCATGTTGTTAATCATGGTTGTACCTTTCAGATACCAGCAACTGGAGCAAGAAAAGAAGTCGGTGCGAACGAAGCAACCAATGAAAGGTCCTATGATTCGATTCCACTCGCTATCGATGCCATTGCTCGAAGAGGTAGACGCACCAGCCGGCGATCCTGTCCCGTCTATTGATGGAAAGGGTGAACTTCGTGTTGCCACTGTCGGCCGCTGTATGCGGAACCTCGTTACATTCCCTGATGAAGCCACACTCAAAAAGCTTTTCCCGCAGACCAAGCCGAAACCTGCCACCAAAAACTTCTGCCCGATCTCTCGTCAGCCGGCTCGCTATTTCGATCCAGTCACGCATATTGCATATGCTAATTTACAGGGCTATAGGGTACTACGTGAAGCATACTACAACCAGCTTGAAAGTAAGGGTGATATGCGTCAACCAGAGGTAGCTGCCTGGATCGAGTGGCGTCGAAGAACGAAAGCCGCTAGCCAACAGCAGGCCGCAGCCTTACGACAGGTACGAGGTCTTGCCTCGGCTATACTCAGTATTCGCACGAGTAGTGAGCGGCATTATTGATATATATATACTCATTGTATCAATATATATATTCGTATACAGGCTTGAAACATGTATAATCGATAAATTGATTAGTTATTCCAACAAGTTGACATGTATCCTTCATTTTTGCTCGTTTTTTTTCATTATTTGTTTATTTTGTGTTTCCGTAATCTAGAAACAAGCTGCCGCGGCTCAAGCAGCTGCACTGGCTGCGGCCCAACAACAGAACGCCTTACAGGCGGCTCAGCAGCTGGGTGTACCTAAAGGTACTGTGGCCAGTTTCGCCACGGTCAAAACTGTCGCTCAAACAACCGCTGCTGCAGGCCACATTAAACCATCAGCTGCTTCCCTCAAAACCTCGGCTGGTACCGTCAAACCCGCAGCTGCAGCATTAGCGGCAGCTGGAACTCTTAAACCTGGTACCCTCAGTGGCTTCATGACCCGGCCGACGGGATCTGGCAGTGCTGTGCGACCCACCGCAATTGCGGTGAAACCTTCGGCGCTTGCCGGCACCACAGGCCCAAAGCCGCTCGCAGCTGCAGGTTCAAGTCTTCGTCCAGCGATTACAACGATCCGACCCGTGGTTGCCACTGTGAAGCCAACAGCGGCAGCGGGTCCCGGCGTCGTTCAGCAGATACAACAAGTGAGAAACGTAATAACCCCCGTTTTTTTTCATTTATCTTTTCCTTGGTCATTAGTACTCAACCTATTATCTATGTTTCGCCTACAGCATGTGTAGAATGCCTTAAACGTCTTGTGTAGCCAAAAATTAAGACTGACAGTTAGCGATAAAGGGTATATGAGCGTCTGTCATCTGTGCTTCCTTTTTTTTCTTAACTGCACGGCAACTTTCAAATTATACAGCAGCTATTATGCTTACAACAGCACCCTTGTGTCCTTAAAATTCTATGCCTTCGTAACCTGTTGATGTGACGATGTGATATTTTAGCTAATTTCGCTCAAATTCACTCCCCGTTTCAATGGAAAGCCTACATAGCATATACAAAATTATGAGTTAATATCGGGGATTAAGGTTTGGCTCACATGAAGTAGATAGCGGGATCTGCTAAAGAAAGATAGGGAAAATATACGCTCAACTTAAAATCATTTAACAGTTTAGCTATTGCACTAAACGCCCGGATAGTTCTTTACATATGTCCCTAAGCAGAGATACATCGTAATGTTGCATTTGGTTCAAGTTCACGCATGTTCTCGATAGTATATAGCAATAATACGCCTTGCACCAGTTGGTGGGTGCAGCGGGGTCTGGAGTAGATCGTCGAGTGCTCGTGTTTCTTTTTATTTTCTTGTTCGCTCGCCCGCTGCGATTCACTTACGAATGATTTTACTAATACGCAGCTTGGGGGTCAACAGTTGGTCCAGCAGCAACTGCAGAAGCCGATTGCGACCGTCCAGCCAGTTCAGCAACACCATATTGTTCAACAACAGATTCAGCATCATCAAGTACATCAGATTCAACACCAGCAACACACAGTGCACCAAGTGCAGCAGCAGCAGCTGCAGCAACAGCAGCTTCAACACCAACGGCTGCAGGCCGCGGTTCAGCCACCAGCCACTCAACACCAATAAAAAAAGCTGTACACCTTGAATTGCCTGGAAGGATACTTTTTCATAGACACGACAAGCAGCAATAGCAGTTGAAACGTTTCAGTTGCGCGAAGCTGCAGGTCGATACTTAAATAAGCAATGACGTGAAATGCAGTACGGCCCCGACGCAAAGAAACTCGGGGAAAGAATAAGCTGGGTCTGGACGTAAAAACTGTTTATGTAGTTATTGAGAAATTCGCAAATTCTAAGTCTTGCTTTGTTGAGGAGCATCTGGTTAATGAAATACGATAATGTAAGTATTTACCGTATTGCAACATCGGGATGCAGCGAATCCTATCCCATACTGTGAGAATCTTACGTACAACATTAGTGAATATTTCTACTGTTATACTTTAGCCTGTATTCCGATTTGTTTAGGTAATAACCAGCGACTGGTGTATGTGATGGTAAATAAAGCGCACTAATTCTACATGTAAATGTGAAAAGCGCATTTCCCGATTTTAGATAGCCTTGAGTACTTCGATTGCCTATCTAAATACCAGCTTTATACATTATTATTGTACTTGTTGACAAAATATTGCAGCAATTATATTTATTATATAGTTTTATGCTCATCGCATATCGGACGGAATAAGCAGGGCAACGTACAACGGAAGGGGTGGAATTCTTTTATTATCACAATGAATACGTAGATTTCTGTGTATAACCAGAAATTCTTTATTGATTGGTATACTAGTATTCATAATGATATTAATTATAGCGTATATAATTAAATGTTGACCGCAGTTGCATTCATTACTTTATTTGTTCGTCTGTGTGATTTATATAAACATATCGATCTTCAGTAGAAATCATATTTTACTTTACAGTTAACCTAAACGGCAGCAGCAGAACAGGTGTCAGACATAAACAAATGATCGAACGCTCTCCTATGATTGACGGATGTTTATGGTAATGCCATCGTCTTATTTTCCAATGGCTCGTCGCATTCGGTCTTATACTCCTTGTGTTAAGGCAGCACTATAATTTGCATTACTGCAAATAACTCCGAAGCAACAACGAGTCCATATTTACAGAGCGTTGCCATTTTTAGGAGGTTTCGTGTCAAGACACCGATCGGCCGTCATTATTACCATTAGATTATAGTGTTTTCCTATTAGATGAAGCGAGCCGCATCACGGTTCCCTATTTTAGCTGATCCTCGTTGTTCATAAGCCACTACTATAATAAGTTGGTTGTTAATTATGAGTTGTCTTGGATGAGTAAAACAGGTCATCGCGCAATTATTGCATATTCTTGGATAACTGCGAATTGCTGGAGGACGACAGACATCGGCGTATCTTCCTTTAGGTGGTGGAAGAAATTGCTTGCATCCCACCGCCGTCATACACGTGAATAATATGTTGAACTGCTTAGTCTTTCTTTGAACTTGTTTATGCTAATGCTATGTGCGTGTTTGAATATTTCTTTGAGCGTGTGCGTGCGCGCGTGTGTGTGTATGTTTATGTATGATGGAACGTGTGTCGTACGCAGGTAAAAGTAGTGCTTATAATACGCTTTTTCCACCTGCAAGATCAAAATTGTAATCGAGCCGTCCAATTGGGTTGTGGTTCCGTTTAGCTGCAAAAGCCAATTAATTCAAAGCTGATCGATTGGATAGTGGCGCTCAACAAGTCTTGACGTTTTACAATCAATTAATAATGATTATTGATGCTTGCTTTACTGAATAATTGATTGATTAGCGTTGTATCCTCTAGTCTATGCGTAAATGAGCCAGTTCCGGATGGGCAAGGTCCTTAGGGCTAAGCAATGTATAGCGTACATGGGAAGGGCTTGTTGATCGGTAGGTGTTGTTTGAACTCCCAGTAGTCGTGGGAACTTTCGAGGCGTCGTCCATCGCTTCCTCGTCAGGTGTCCTCAGAACGGTATTGGCCTTAATCCACCTGAAATGTCCAGACGAAAATCAAAGAACATAAACAAGTATACGGACATAGATGCAATGCATACGTAATTCATATGATATCAGCTAGAGTCGCGATTTTGAGATTGAATCTAAATATTTCGTTTTGTTTGTCTTGGTGCTTTGTTTGTTGCCAAGTCGTCTTCTTCTTCATGTTGTCTTTTTCCTTGTCTACCTTCACTCATTCTGCCTTTTTTGATTCTTGATTTTCCATCAAGGAGGCTGTTGTCTACGAACGAGGCAATGTCCTATTTCTGTGATTCGATGGTTGTGGGGCTTACGTTTTGCTGCCCGGCCGCAGACGGTCGAACGACTGCTCTCCGACACTGGCGAGAGGCTGCCTCTGACTGGCGGGGTTATGGAAGTTTATTATTGTTCTTGTTGTAGATGTTGAATGTTCTTGTTGTAGTTATTGTTGGGGTGTGAGATTGTTGTTAGCCTGAGATTAAAAGCAGGTTCGGTTAGGGCAGGAGGACTGAAATGGATGAAAGGCGTTCTTTCTTTCATGCGTGGGAACCAGCAGCAGCAGCAACGTTTTGTTGTACTCTCGAGTTCTTTCTCTTTCTATCTTATTCTGACAGTCTGTTAGCAGTCAGGGAGTCTCGGAGTGTTCTCCTGCCTCGAACTAGAAGCTTCATTCATAGCTGCGCTAGGCTGGCTCTAGGCTAATGGTAGAAGACGTTTTGCTGCGAGCTGTGGGTGGATGCTGTTTGCGGTTTAGCATAGTCTGGTAGCGTCAACAGCAACATCAGCAGTAGCCGCAGCGGCTGTACTAGTGGAAGTTACGGTAGAAGAAGCCTAAAACCAGCTGCTTTAGACAATTGGGCCAGTAGGCTCTCTGTTTTCTTTGCCCGCTGCCGAAATGGCCTCGTATGCCCTTTCTGTAGCAGGTTGCTGTTCGGTCTGGCGTACAGCGTATTTTAGTCTAGCGAACACTGAATGTAGCCAACACTGAGAGCCTGCCGCTCAGCGACTCACACGCTAGTCGAACGGCGGGACAACGAGGACGCGTACCTGTGGATGAGCAGGAACGCCACGATGAGGACAAAGATGAACGCGCCTAGGGCAGCGAACACCACCGCCAACTGAGGGAGGTCTGGGGTCAACATCAGCAACAGCGGAAGATGAAGGTAAGGCACGTAACGAAACGCACAGGAATGAAAAAAAGAACAAGAAATGCACGTTGCTATCAATTAGTGGTTATTTAGAACGACGCAAAAACCGAAGCAAAAATTGCCATGTAACTTCCTGTTGCATCTTTTGACCATCTTTGAATTGTAATTTACCTCTAGTATGCTATGAAATATTATTAGCAGTGTAATTTGTAAATTTAACATGGCATTATAGATGAAACATGCAAAAGTGGCTACTTCCCTTGCAGCAATAAGGAGGAATATGAAAGAAGAAGCTATATGGGATAACTAAGCAATCAAGGATTCGAAACTGTGGGCCGTCAACTAGCTACGGTAAATAAAAAACACCATTCAACGACACTTTCACGTACCGGGATCTCCCCAAGGCTGGTCGTTGGGGACATGACCTCCAACCCAATCTATTGTTCCCACTTGTAAAAGTTTCAGGTTTCCCTTTTTGTCCATTTCGTGGATAATGGGTACATGTGGAGCCATGTGGGCGGTATTCGTTGTGTGCATGGGTCGCTGAAGATTTCCGTAAGTCCCTGTATGTACGAGGTCCGTTAACTCGTGGCCATGAGATTCTTCCCGTTCACTAAGAACAAAAACGACTTTTGCGCGTCCTCCGTCGTACGATACCACCTGCAGTTCGATTTGGGGCCGGCCCTGGGAAAGATGCATCTTTGAACAACGCGAGTGCCTCTGTGTTAGCTATTGGTGGCGGACCGGCATATTTGGAAACACGACTTCGAGTCTGTCCGGTCGACATCGCCACATGGCTATGCATGCAAAACTACGAAAATGTATGTCAGTTATGTTCCCGGACCTAAAAAAACAAAGGTTGTTAGCACTATAGGTTACTAACAGGCCTCACCGTGTATTTACTTAATACAACTAATTAATTAAACAGGTGCATGCTGAAAATACGTGCCATTCTTCCCTGCCTAGGCGAAATCTTAGTGTTAGTTTTGATTAAGCAAATTTCGATTCATAGGCTCACTTGTTAGGATCAGTGGAAATAGTTCTCTTTCGTTCCAGTACTCAAGATACCTCTATGGAATACTGTACTATATTAAATCAGTAACACCTTTAACTCATTGGCTAAAATATGCTACATCAAACCATATTTTTAATGCAATACTCCTTAAAAGAGTATAGTCAAAAAGAAATTTTCAAACTAGCCTGAAGTTTTAATTAAGAGACGAACCCTTTAAAGGTGACACAATAATAAGTCAACATGAGAACGGATACAACAGAAACTAAAAATAAACCGAAGCTTATACTGTGCAGGGCCATTTGTCGATTACCAAGTGATGTACAGCCGATACAGAATGACAACATTTTTAGTACTAGCATCTAAAATTATTTGTGAGAGGCAATAACATATTGTATCAATAATTTGTGAGTAAAGAAGCATATTGAATGCGACATCTTTAGTAAAAACAATGAGTGTACAACGAAAATAATTATAGGGATGGGAAGGATATAAGGCTCTGGTCTAATAGACTTTTTTGCATTGAATAGTTTGGCAAAAACGTGTAGTCGAATTTCAGCCGACTATACCATTTATTCTGAGTATTTGAAGTTATGCCATAATGCAACTAAGAAAACCTGTTTAGCCAGTCCCCTTTAAATAAAATGTGCGGGAACAGAGTTCACTGTCAACCAGTAGCATTTTATATTCTGCCCATACGTTCTACCTGTGGCATGCTCATTCGATAACGTAATAAAATATGGGCCCAATAAATGACAAAGGGTTACATACCTCTTCGGTGCTGCCAGAATTGAAGGAAGATTTGTTGAGTAGCCTTTCGAGCATAACCTTTGGCGGTTCACGTGTATATAGGGGTGCTCCAGGATGAGCGGACAGCAGTACACGACTCTCCTGAACGACCGAGCCGTAGAGGAATACTGAATCGTACACCTGTGGACATATGTCGCATTTACCAGGACAGCAGTGCCTTTGGACCACTGTTTATTACACTGGCAGCATTAGTAGTAGAAATAGCAAAAAAGCAGTACCTGTATGAGTTTTGTATAGTTGGTTTCTGAAAGAAACTCGACTCTTTGTTTTATTTGATCCCTGATGACTTTTCCTTGAAGCATCGGTTTTGTACGGATGTTGAGAAGATTCCGGGAATAAGGAACATAGCTGGAAAAAGTGTACATTAATTTTTTTTTACGAACAGAGCTAAAATCATATCATAATTTGTAGTAACTGAATAATCATGAGAATAAATGTTGACTGTCGCTCCGTTCATATTCTCCTTTAGAATATAGTTACTTTTTTTGTCTGCTAATATGCCTATAAATGTTGTATCGAATTTGATTAAATGTTTTTGAGTATTTTTGTATTTACTCTCAGACTCCCGTCGTTGTTCAGGTACTTACTCGGAGAAATGTTTTGTAGGCAGCTGGACGTTGATGAAAAACATTCGGCCGGTGTCCGTATAGCCAAGATCCTCCGATGCCTTAAGTAGACTCCGTAGACTTTGCTCTGTCAAACAGGTTACCACAACTGGAACAATAGCAAATGCCAAACAAAGCCAATGTTTTAGAGTTTCGTAGTGAATTGTTCACAAATGAGAGCTCTTGTTGCTGTCAATTTGTGACAGATCTTTGGTTCACTCAGGACTAGCTAAGTAGGTAACGTGTTTGGCTAATGTTAGGAACGCGTGATGGTTTAAATCTGTAAAATCGTGGTAAAATTGTTTCGTAGTGGAAATCAGTCGCCCGTTATAATGTAAAACGTTCGCTCCGAACGTAAAGCTCAAAATATTTAGTGTCATAAGGTACCATGGCCTAAATGCTTTGGGTAGGTGCATTGAAAAATTGTCCTGTTATTATTAGTATTATTATTACTACTACTGCTATAAAGCCTGCACGAAAGTTATAAGGCGCGAACACCCGCTTATCCGTTTGGATATCAGCTTTACGATAATTTTTTAATGAACACCATAAATACGTTTCTAGTTAACAAAGTATATAAGATTATATTACTCATATACTTATTATTTCATTAGTAAAACATTCTTCTGCTGAAAAACTGATAGTATGAGTTCCGATATATCGTCCTGAAGTGAAGTCCCTGCATTCCCTGAAGTTCCTAGAATGTATTTAATCCTACAATACTGCTAACCCTATAAGTAGTACTGGAAATTATTGCGGGCATCAGAATATACGCGAACGAGCGTACCAGCGCGCTGTACACGGGGAGTTCAAAACTGAATCTGATAAAAAGCCTAACATTGTAAGGCAATTAGCTAACACTAATAGAAGATAAAGAAGTAATTTCGAGCTCACGTCCCCTCTCAAAAATTTGTTCTTAGCTACTGGGTTACAGAGCGATGTCTCCATGTACATTGTTTTATCTCGGTAACTTGCCCTTTTCAGTTATGTCAAGGCATGAACATTTAGATAGAATATAAAAATAATTTCGAAGAATTTTCTGCACACTCCACACTCACTTTTGGCGTATTGAGCGGTTTTCAGCAACACCTCTTTATAGTCTGGCGGTTTTAATTTTTCCTCATAAATGTCATGCGCCACCGAGCTGTTCGATTTCATTAAAATGTTATAAATCTCTGTTACCGCCGTCGGACACTCGGGATCCACTGCAAAAATAGATTAACGTTAGTACTTACATGAACTGTGGTTCGACCTATATTTTGATTTTTGTATATAGAAAATAAATAAAAAAAATCCAATTAGTGAAATGAAATTAAGTCTACATCCTCTCAAAGCGGATGATATATATGGTCCTTTTTCTATTGTTGACCGATCCGAGGCATTTTACGACCTTACTGGTTCACTCCATCACTAGACTAAGTGTAGTTAATTCTGATCTTATGTAATTAGACGGCTCAATTTTTCAGAGTTGTTTGGTCAGGGAGCAGAGAAAAGGAGTAGGTCTATCTGAAACTCAACCGCAGCAGAACAAAAAGCGAAATACCTTGTTGCTTTTACGTGTAAATTTCACACGGAATTCTTGAATAAGATGCAAGAAAAACTGGCAGCATCCCTAATTAAGGAACTTTTATGTAGACGTCGACATGGGTGTAAATTAAGCTGGATAATAATAAAAGTACACCCGAATATAGGCTATAGCCTATCATCGGTATAACGTATGCTGTTTATATATGAATTCGACATTTCAACAACACAGGCAGAATCGTGAGTCGCCTCAGCCACAAGCACTGATTCAAGCCGCAGCCTACACAAACGAATAGTTGTGGTTTGTTTCTCTTCTTTTCGGTGGATGAATAGAGCCATGACCGTAGAAGAACGCCATGCGTGGGGCAATGCGACTACCCCCATTGTGTTATGCCACTCTCAGCGTTAGAACATCCGTATCTGTCAAAATAAAAAGGTGTTCAAGTTTCGCTGAATAACCAGATAGTATAGTAGTTTTGGTAACGAAGTCTTCTCTACATACGTTTGCTTCCTGATCTGCCGCGGGGGCCAATACGCCGTTGGTTCTCGTCGTCGCGCACGATACTTCGTTGTGAATAAGGAAGCTCGCTATCGGTGCGACTAACTCACTACGAGAACAAATAAATGTTGATAACTATTTTTATGAATAAAGAAAGGTAATCCATGTGTATGTCAATATTACTTTATACACTTGCTCATAAGATGAGTACGTTGTCGTTGGATATGTAACACGGTACGATATATTTCAACATAAATGTAACGAACAACAGTAGCTAGCATTGTCAATGCACCGTGCAGACATTTAATATTTACCAACATATCGATATCCCAAAGGACGACAATGCAACGAGCTGGCAGACGGTACCGAATCAAGGTGGAGGTAACATGCCCTAAAAATGATTGGAATACCATCTATTGCTAATCAATAGCATGGCGTTTTTGAGCACCACGTCCTTTAGAAACGACTTGTCGTTCAGATAGCTATTTTTTTCATTCATATTTTTTTTTCATTGCACGATTATGTTGCCAAATAAGAAGAAATTATGTTTAAATGTTGGGGATTATACACCGTTCATAGGAGACGGGCAAAATATAGATTTAAATTCACAGTTAGAGCAAGATTCAATCGAGCCAGAGACCGGTAAACAAAGCGACTATAAAACTGTATCTTATCTATATCGTAATTATGGTATAAATGCACCTTTGCGCTCATCTTTTCTTAAAAGGACAAGTGCATTTTTTTTACAACTAAATAAACGTCAAGCGGCGAAGAGGTGGCTTGAACAAGCCAGAAACGTAACAAGACGATGAATTGTAATTTCGAGCTACTACAGATTGAAGGATCGGAACTTACTGCTGCTATCCGTATATGTTGGTAATATTATAGAAATATCTATGTGAAGGGCTCAATATGCATGTCCAAGCCGTGTGAGTAAATCAAGTATGACACGTTAGGCATATTCCTGTTAAAACTGCTTAACGTGGAAAACAACACATGTAGATTAAAACGTGGTTAGGGAAAGACAATGTTTTGGCTAATACGGTTTTGTATGCTGGGATTCACACTGTGTTTAGACCAAAGAGTTAAATACAATGTCAATTCTTTCAAGAAAAGCGCTTAACACATGTACAGTACAACTCCCAGCGACAAAGCGCAGCGTTTAATAGATGAGAAGTTTTTAAAACACTAGGATAGGCCGTTGGCCGGTTCTGTTGCCATTTAATAAGTTCACACAAAAATCTCTCTGATTCTTAACCTGATGTCGTAACTAAATGGAGACCACGTTTGTTGAGTCTTGTATTGCTGCTTTGGTTGGGAACGGGCTTATTCAAGTGCCACCGAAGATTCGGCTGTAAGCAAGATTAGACTACCATAATATACGATACTGTGGATCGAATGATGCCAAGATATGGAAGGACTCCTAACGGAAAAAAATCGATTTTCCTCTAGGCCTACTATTCAGGCACAAACGGCCAAAGTGGCCTATCTATACAACATCTATCAAGAAGTATATGAAACTTTGTTCGAAGCTCATATTATGATTCAGTTGAAGTCAGGACTGTAAAGTCGTTAAAAGACATCTCAGACAAGCGTCTACGTTTCATTTTCATTTCGTATTTTCATTAGGTACTCAAACGTGATCTAGGCCCTGTTTCTCATGCATGTCAGTACATTTCAGATTATGTGCTTCTAGGCTGAGGGGTAGACCAGCAAAGCATCGTCATCCGTTAAGTCACTGAATCGAATTGCAATGCTGACAGAGCTCATGGCTGACGAGCTTACAACTATGTCGAAAGACTGTGCTAATAAATCTGATACGATAGCAACTAAACGTATTTAACGCAGAAACGCTGGCTAAGATTAACGGCTAGGTTATATTCATGTTCTTATACGTATTGAAAGAATAATGAAAAGGGAAAAATTACTCACAGCATGGCCGTAACTCAAACAATATTCAGCTGCTGTTCCTCTTAGGGTAACGGTTCCCATCTTGTATTTCATTTCATAAGAACTCATTGAAAATCAGAATCAATCCTGATTATCTAACAATCACCCGAGAGCACGATTCAGAGTAAATAGATTTCACAGCCTCTTTTGGTTGCTTGGCCGGGCCAGGCTTGGCTAAAGCTACTATTTTTTATAAGGAGAAGTCTCTAAAAAATTCGACGTAACCTAAGAAACAAATGGTGAATCGACATGTGTAGAGCAATCTTTTACAATTCCAACACCCGTTTCCACAAAGACTAAGCCCGGACCATGATCCATCTTTGTTTATAAACTACGTGGTGTAGCTTGCGTCGCCTTAGGGG
>NW_019213341.1:0-22347 GCF_002532875.2 Varroa jacobsoni | reverse complement strand
TATTCAATATAAAGAAGTTGACGATATTATGTGACGATTTTTTTAAACATACGATTTTAGTCTAAACGTATGTCAAAACGTAAAGTATTTCCTCGAACAAAAATTAGTCAGACAAGAAAAATCCAAAATATCCGCAAAAATCCGCTTAGGAAGCGGATATAAAATTTAAAATTATTTGACAAGCACGGACTTCTTGTCCAAAGCTAAACATACTTTTTGCATTATTGAGATGTACTTTTTTTATTATTGAGATGGATTTTACGGAAACTTTTTGACAGAATAGCGCTGGCTGCTATAGCGCGTGACGATTAATTTTTAAAAAAGATATATAGTTTCAAGATATGAGCTTCACATTTACAATCTATTTATAAAATCTAAAAAAAAATTCATTAAAGTAATCTTTACATTGAAATGCGATACAGCTTCTCACATAAATCTCTCATTCACACCGGACTTTCTTGGGTGCCCAGTGCATCTGTGCATTAACATTAACTTCCTCTTACGTATTTTCCGTTCCATGTGAGAGTTCACATTAGCATACGTTTAGTTATTTCAGATTCAGATTAACTTTGTGCAGGCCCAGGAGTCATGCCGGTTTGAAAAGACAGACCTCTATTTTAAGATTTAACACGTAACAATTTCATACTAGACAATATTAATTATACAAGATTTTTTTAGTGTATTTTTCCGTTATCTCTCGTAATACAGCTCTACTATACAATAAGCCTTCTTTTCATCCCCTTACTCGTCAGTCTTGGCCGCACATAGCTAATCTATATATATCGTCGTGGCAAGAGCAGTAATAAGCAAAAGTAGTCATTGGTTGGTCCCGCTATCGACAACCGACATAGATTGTAAAATGCCTGTCGCGTGAACTGCCTCTTTTGCTACTATTGCAAGTATCTCTCGCGTTTCTCGTACCGTTTCCTCTCCCTAGCGGAGTGTAACAGCTTAACGGAGAACTGAGTACTTGCGTCCGCGGGTGCAATTAGAGCGACAACAATAACGGCTTTCACATCGACCTCGTCGGCGTTGTTGTCCTATCATTGCCAAATACGATCGCCTACGCTTTATAGCTGTCCCGTTTCTTGAATAAGCGGCGGCTAGCTGACGGCCAGTTGAGGGCTCGTCGCCGTTCATTCGTCCCAATCTCTTTCAGTCTGCAATCAAAAGCTCGACAAGTCGTTGACGCCACGGACACGGTGATTGTGCTCCAGTTTGCCGACGTTTTCCGCCGGTATCACCCAAAGTCGCGGATGAAGCTGCTGATATACGGATGTTTATAATAGTACAGTGAGTAGTTTTCGTACAAGCATTGGCGGTGTTAGCTGCAGACACTTAGTCGGAATCGGAGCGCCCCGGATCGCGGCACGCTGCCTGATTGACTGACTGGCCATTTGTGATTGGCGTGTGAAACATACAGGAGAGACTTGATTGTGAGTGGAGCTGTGTGCTACTGCGGCCGTCACCGACAATCGCCGAGTCCCAATGACGGGGTCAGGTCAATCGATTGCGCAATCATTGCAACTGCCGTTGGCGACAGTGCCCCTGTTCGGCCATTCACCAACCGAAAAGCACAAAGAGGAGTCGGAGCTAACTAGAAACAAAGGAACAAGGAGAATACCTATACGCAAAACAAGGGCAGCCGCGATAACAGCTGCAGCGTTACGTTCGACGAATGTGCCATCAAGCGGCGTTCGAACAGATTTATCGCCATCATCGTACGGAAAGATGACTTTAATCCTTGCATACGTCCTTGTGATGCTTTCCCGAGCTCAATCGCACTCAGTTTTGCTTGATGGAGACGACTGGAAAGTAACGAACGCTAATAGATGTGAGTTTCGTATGGACAAGCACAAACAGACACACGAAAAGGCTTATGCACAAACCCGTTGGGCACTTTTCATTCGCGTCATAGTGGTTGAGAACTCCTGCCGTAACGAGTAAGGGGGAACAAAGTTGTAAATAAACAAGGTTACACTTGTTCATTATTAAATAGATGACAGCAAGATGTATTTTTATAGCTCAACGATTAGATTTGTGCATACCTAAAAGTAAACTTTTGAGCCCAAAAACATGTCGATTTTTCAATTGGCTATCCTATCATGTGCGACTAGAACATCATGAAAATAACATTCTAACCGCTGTGAAAAGCTAGACTGTAATTGCCCTAATATATTGTAGTGTTACATAAAGTCCAATGATAATTCTCGGCTGTACAAAGGCTGGGTAGAGCTGAACCAAGGATGCACGGTTTTTCGCGCTGAAATCACAAGCCCTAACTGGTATCCTTGTTTACTAATGACCAAAAAAAGAAAAGTACAATCACATAGGGTACAATCAAAGTGGTAGTTCGAACACTTTAATTATCCTCAGCTAGAAATTTAAAAATACCTACTGATCCGTATTGCTCTCAGTTTTGTCCAAAAATTAGGATTTACCACTATTGGTGAAGATAACCGTTTTTAGTACTATAAGGATAGTATCGATAGGTTATTATTTATATTATATATTACATTAATTAAAACTCAATTGATCGAGTGAGAAACATTGAGAATTAATAGATAATGATGTCGGCGGAATGAAGTCCACCCCTCGGTACTCAATCCCACGCTGATCGGTTAACTAGTCACTGTTCCACTGTGCCTAATTGTACGTACACAGTAGTACTCGAACCCTGTTGAGAAAACAGAGGAAGTAAGCACGAAGTCGCACCCAATCTGGCATGCGTTCAATCGACGGCTCCTCAAAGTCACTCGGTTTTGCTATATCTGCTGTTTATATGCATCATCATTCTCTTTCGTCGTTGTACAACGCATCACCACCTTGTTTACGACTCATGCTATTTATCACTGGAATTTGCAAACGTATTATACAATTGGTGATAATAGAAAAGTCCTATTTCAAATGTAAACAGATTCGGTTATCGAGAAAAAAAAATAAGAAAGACTAAGTAGCAAGCCGGCCGAAATTCGGTGCAGTATATCGGGTATGTGTCGTAATTAACGGTAAGCGGCAGATCCGCAAATCACCATCGAACACTCATGGGGCAGAACTCAGCGCCAAAAAACAAAAAAAAAAATGCTAACTGTAAAATGACACAGCGATCGAAACTATGCGGCTGATGTATCAATGTATAATGCATAAGTAGATCATGCTCGTTGCCATGTGTGTTTTTTTTTGTGAAAAATAGGCAAACGTATCAAATACCCCACCGCAATCAATCGTTATTTTATAGACTTAATCTCTCATATTAAATGGTTTCTGCTATAAAAGCTTATTAAGAATTCTATTACACCGATGGTTCTGGCAACGGGAGCCCTGCAGTCTTAAATAGACACAGAACTTCACCGCAACTATAAAGTTTAACACGGATCCCACATAAGTGCTTGCCTTTAAAATCATATTCATATATGTGTATATATATATTTTTGGAACTGCCTGTCCTTGATCTTGCCGGGTCGACTAAACGAAGCTCCCCTTTCGAACAAAATGAAAGCGAATCAATGCGTCACTGTATGTACGTTCATAGATTTGAATAAAACTTTGTTGTGTGTGACTAAATAACAATCAGCAAATACGTGAAGATAGTTATTCTAACGATATAACCGTCCCTGAATTGAGGTAGCATACCAAAAGTGTATTTAGAAGGTTCTTATTGCATTTCTCTGGACTCTTGCGTGAAAAAGAACACCTGACAGAAATTCTTCTTAAACATTTCCTCTGAAATCGGGCAAATTGACGTTTGGGCTGGGTACGTGAATAACGTTGATGAAGTGAGTTCAACTTATGCAGTTGCGTAAGTTGCGCAAGGTAAAGCTGCTCCTTCGAAACGGCCAGACTTTGAATCAATATGAAATCGTGCCAGTATTTCTATTGTAACTTATACTTTAAAGTCTCTGTCTTTGTGATTCTTTGACATTGAAAGTGACATTAATAATACGGCAACTAGTTTTTTATAAATCATATATATTTTTTCTAACATATTCGCCTAACTGCTATTATAGTACATGTTTCTATCAGACAACGTATCTTTCCAAATCGACAAAGATAACTTCTCTGTCGCCCTAATTGAATTCACTGACGCATCCGTTCGTAGCTGCCACAAACAATTAATTGATCGTTAATGATTCCGATACGTATGTACAGTAATACTAAAATTGCGCTGAACATCGCCAACGTACTTTAACCTTTGAATAACAAGGTCTTTCCTACCGATGTTCTCAGTGCCTAAAAACCTTTCAGTTAAAGATTTCATATAACGATTATCAATATTAGCCTTGTCGATGACTAGGACAATACATTTTAACTTATAGTTTACTGTAATCAAGCGCCTAAATTATGTTGCGGATATCCCACAGTGAACCTTCTGGGTAACACAAAGAGTGGCTTAATTTCGTAATCGAATTTAGCAAATCCTAAATTGTACAACGAAACTGACTGTGTTAATTGATCACTAAGTTTTAATAATGCTTAAGCGTACGTTGTGTATGAACACGCTATAAAGCACATCTTTTTCGACGTCATGCACCCTGAAACCGTTGTGCGTTTTTGATGCACCCAAAAAAATGTCTTAGGCTTGTTCCGAGGTAAGGTAAATACTGGATATTTCTAAACAAGATGAGTGCTATTTTTACCCAATCAAAGGACGATTTCATTCAGAGGGTTAGAACCATTTGACAGCTTGGTTAGTGTTAGCACTTCAAAAGGTTCGCTTGAAAATGTGCGCGCTATATATATAAACACATGGGAGAGAAAGGTCTTTGGTCTTTCTTAGAAGGCATAACATTGTCATGGGCTTAGAAAAAATGCTATACTTAAATTTTCTAATATTTTGTTTGTTTGGGTATTGTAGAGCTGGTCCACCGAACAAGAATTTCTAAAAGAGCCAATAACAACTTATCAGTATAGAAGTTAGGTGTATAATATATCCAGAAGAGGAAAACCTGCTTCGCGCGCAATTTTAGATGCGAGAGTCTTGGAGACAGGAATGTCGGTTTAAATTTTAAAAAAATGGCTGTAGCAAAAAAAGTAGTCGTTTGAGCTCAGTAATAACTAATCGTGATGAAAGGTGTATAATAATAGTTTATTACTTTATAATAAATTCAGTCACATAGCGAGATATTATTCAAGCTAGAACATCAAATTATATAGATCAAACTTATAGAAGTTCTGCTTCCGTGGGTCGGTAGAGCTTGAGATCGCCTCATAGTTATTCATTTGCTAATACCTTACGATCTAACATACTCACCGGTAGTTATCAACTTATTATCCACTTATTATAACTACTCATAAGAAGAGACTTCAAGAAACCTTCATCGATAACAATTTTTCGTTGTAGGTGGGTGTAGAGCAGAAGTTCGTATCGTGGACATCCATGGCTCCATTTAAACCACTAAACTATAAACGTTTTATCATAATATGATCTATCACAATCCTTTGCATGCTATTAACGAGTTATCGCGTCGCTGATTGCACGTGAAGAAACAATATCAAAGACTATTCTTGCAAAAATTACTTAATAAAAAATAGTGTGTTTTAGGCTCGTTATCGATTCACTACCGCTTTGTGCGTCTGATCATAAACTAGTACAACAAAAAATCAAAGATCCATATAGGTACCTAGCTAATGGATACCACGGTAATGCTATGGAGTTCATTGATTGTAGACTCAGTTATTGTGCGACAGTGAAAGCAGATAGCTGGCGTTCGTTTTCTGCGTTTGGTCAAAAGCAAAATTTATTTCTATCTCGGTCGCGCCTTCGCCGGGAGCCATCCGAGAGCTAAGCGACACAGGGGCTATTGAAATTACCACACCACCCTGCGAAAATTACCAAAAAGTACACCTATCTACAATTGATCGCTGCACAGTTGACTTTGACAGCGTTTTATCTGTATGTTAAAAATGTATACAATATTTTCTAGGAGATGAACAAAAGTCCACAAAAAAAACCGTTTCTTTGCGATACTAACCATTCGCATTACTGCAAGCACTTCACGCGTTTATGTTGTATTTTACCACAGTACGAGGTGATGTACTCACGACCCCAGTCAACTCCCGTTGGCTCATCAATGACGATCAACAGCAATAGCAGGCATAGCATAAATCTCTGCTCTAATCAGTTGGCGATTAAAGTAATTATTAGACTTGCCACAAATAAAAAAAGCATAATTGCAGAAAAGAATAACAGAGCAACTGATAGTGTCATGCTTCATGTGGGCTCATAGATGCAGCTTAAAAATACGATCAAAGTGCACACTGAGATGAGCGATTGTTTCATTCTCAAGAGATAAACAGACACCCAAAGGCTACCTGCCTTGATAACAGGACCGTTTCCGGGACCGCGGTCTTTTCGAATCTACGTTTTAATTATGGATGAACATGGCAGGCGTTTGTTTTCGACATGCGACATGCCAGTCTGGTGTCCCATGCTACTGAAGTGTCTATTAAATGTTTATTTTTATTTAAAATTCTTCTCTAGAGTAATGGCAGTAGAGTTCCTTGACGTTTCTATTGACTGTATATCTTATAAGTCAATTCCAAATTATTGGGTTCGACAGATGTTTTGTATATCAGCGGCGACACCGTTTTGTATCAAACCCAGATTAGAGACGTATGTTAAGTTGATCAAGGCGTATGCGCGGTTGGTGTATATATACAGTTGGTGCCGGCTAAACGTTTGCTTTCCCAATGATAATCTTTCGCAAATATCGAGTCCTCGTTTTATTATTTGCATAATGATTCGCTTGCACCGTTCGAACAGTATAATGTATTTTTCCCATAGACAAAGGCGTAGTAGTGCAGTTCTTGATTGAGCGTTCGATTTGTTTTGCCTCACATTTGAATTCTCTGGATCGGTTGTTCGGTTAGAGATTATAGCTAACAGAACAGGTTTAGTTACTGAGCAGTTTCTCTGTATCCAACTAAGCTACATTATTACTAGAAGTGCTAAAAGGCGAGGTTAGATGGGAATTACTAGCTGTTGATTGCCAAGTAAAAGTCACTCTAATGACAAAAATCAACCTAAATAGCGTAAGACGGTTCCATCCTTAGGGCGAAATATTTCGGGGGCGATTAGGTGTTCGATGAGGCAATTAGTGTTATCAATAATTACTATTGTTTTTATATACCAGACAAAAACGTTTCATTGCTGGCTTTAATTACCTCTTCCTCTTAACATTAACATATTAAACACTCCAACAGTTTCCTTTACCCACGGTCGTTATTATGGTGCATTATAATATCGTCAGAAACGAGTGTCTAAGACGAGTTACACTACGAACGAGCAGGGGAGCATGGCGTACGATAAATAAACTAGGAAATTTTACTACGAGCAGACTATGGTTAAACAGGCTCAAAAACACTAGCGTTTATTGTATCTAAATTAAGCTCCGGTCCTAGTAGAGAGGAACGCCAGTTGTTCCAAATTTAGTTTCCGTTTATCTGACAAAGGTAATAAAACAGCAATCTATGAGAGAGACTGCCTTAATAGAACCTCATTTAATAATGCACCACAGAGTTTCTAACATTTTACTCATTCGTTCGAGAAACTGTCACCATTTTTTAGACGTTATCTGCTCTAGCCTTTTTGTTTCGGGTTTTACGTCCGGTATTGCCGTTAACCACTTCATCGAACAAACGGCCGGCTCCCGCCCTGCTGTTCTAACCTACGATACTTCGTTTACGCTTCTACGTGTTGTTTTCTATGAACGTTGTGCAGTTAATTGGTAAAAAGCAATGCCAAGGAGCAGCAAATGAGAAAGCGAAAACAAAGCGCTGTTGCCATGGCTTCGTTTGTAGATACCCATCAAAACAAAAAAGACGTTAACTGCAACGTGAACCGTTTCGTGACAGTGGATAAAATGTATCTCCGCTCCAGAAACATCTTCCTCTCTTTCTGTGTAGTAGAGAATAAATGCAATATATTATGTTTGAGATAGAGATAATGACCGGTTTATCTTTTGGTTCAAAATACGCCACCTTACTTTCGGATTTAGATGAATTTAATTATGAGACAGCGACTTTGAAAGAAGCTTAGCCTGTAATTTTTTAAGAAAAATAAAAAAAATCGCAAAATTGGGTAGCCTGTCTCGATCTATTATGTAATTTCAAGTGCGGTTTCATGAAGTTTTTTTTATAATAGATATGTTTTATTTAGTTTTACTTTATCCGACACCCTTTGGGTGAAACCTCCACACAAATCTTTCACAAATAACTATATGGCGTGACATAATCGCCGTACAGAACAAACTATGGATCTGTGCAGCGCGATTTTCGTTCGTATTCGGGGAGAAATTGTACATAAACTTCGGTTTCTCTTCATTCGAGGTTTAATTGCTCCATAAATACATAGTGATATTTTAGAGAAAAAGTAGATCCGGACTGAGCAAAGCAGCTTCGTATGCCTACGCTATCACATGGAATATTACTCTTCTCAATCAAGTACCTGTTCAACGCATTTTCCAGGGCGCTCGGTCATTCTGAGTCGCTGTGCCTACTGAAACTGGACATCAAATTCTTGTTGCTAAAGGTAAACGAACTATTTGATTTTCAGCAATTTCGATTTCAGCACGAGTTCCTGGTGGTATCTATAGCGACCTGCACAGAGCCGGAATAATATCGGAACCATACTATCGTTTCAATGACATGCTTCAGAGATGGGTGTGCTACGATGATTGGACGTGGACCTCTAAATTTACAGGTGAAAACGTACTTTTATTTACTATATGCATGCTCATTTATATTAAATAATATTGCCTGGAGTATCTCGCCCATTAACAAGTAAGTTTAAAGGGGAGCTCTCGTCTTTCACTATCCTTGGTCAGTCGATATATCGAAGGCTTAGCGTGTAAATGTGATACATAGGGTATTGCCAGCAACGCCACTTCACTTTGGCTTTTATGACACAGATAATACGACTGGTTCATGCTGGCCCCCTTCAGCACATATCGAATTAGACATTCACAAAAATTACACGAATTTGATCGCAACGTTAGACGGCACAACTTTATTAATTTGCTGGAACGCTGTACGAAAATGTGATGCTTTTTACAGTCCCTGTGGCTGTCTTGGCCTCGCCTAATTTGAATCTGGTCTTTCACGGCATCGATACTGCAGCCAACATATCTCTGAATGGACGTAAAATTCTCACAACCGATAACATGTTCTTAAGGTACGTGGTCGACGTGCGAGGCGTGCTCAACGAAGGTGATAACAACAATCTGACCGTCGCCATTCAATCACCGATTTTCTACTCGTTGATGAAATTCAGCGAGTTCTACCAAAACAATTACACAGTCTATCCCACTTCACATCCGGCATCCCAAAATGGCGAAGAGCACGCCAACTTCATTCGCAAGATGCAGGTATATTACCTACGATTGCTTTTGGGCTATTTGCATGCTGTTAATTTAAGGATAGGTTCATTTTCTTTTCGAAAAACATACGAGAGTCGCATATTTTGGCTCAGAGCCATTGGTTTTAACAAGATTGATCATGTACTAGTTTATGTAGTTCTGCTAATAGCTGACCGTCATACTCTGCCCAATAGAGCTCGTTCAGCTGGGACTGGGGACCAGCTTTTCCCTCGTCGGGTATCTGGAAGAGCGTCGAATTGGAATACTATGACAAAATTCTACTGCGAGATGTCGTCATCGGAACACAAGAAAATGGTTTGTTGAATTGCATACAGCATCAGCAAAACGTCTAGGAGCTATTTCTGAGATGATACGCTATTACGTTTAGACATGTAGTACATTAAGGCCCGTAGCATAACTGGTCAACTTCAAAATCGTGAATATCGAAAGCTTCAAGCAGCGTAGCTCCATTTCCAAGATCCAGGCCCATTTCCATGGTAAGTCAACTACTGCAATGTATCATGAGTAAATTTGCGCACGTCTGATTGCACTAGTATTATCATTATTGCTACTATATTTATTTGCACCTTGTTTTATGGAGCAGACCCAACTCAAGGTGATCGTAAACGATAAATGTGTTTTCTTTAATGGACATTCACATTCGCGAATGGTCGGATTCAATCACCTAGTGACAATTATAAGTTCCTCAAAATAAGCAAGTTAACTATTAAAAAAAAGTATAATCTGTTAGAGTTGTTGTTTATTATATGAATGCGCCAAGTATGTATATACGAATGGTTAAGGTGTTATGTCTGTTTGATTCTTAGTGGCATCCATTATTTGATTAACAGATGGCCATTTTTGAGGTGGCACAAGATTGGAGGGCAACAACGTCTATCTCCGTGACAAGCAATTAGAGTTCCGCAAAATTTTACTATGTGCGTAGCGTAGAGTAACATCACAATGTACTCTATTAGTTCCTCAACCCATAAGATATCGCCACTGAAAACAATTTTTCCTAATGGCTTCATCCAAGCATGCATTCTCTTAACTAGTTACTAGAAGTGGAAACCATATAGGTCAAGTCTACGCAACAAGACGCATGCAAACCGGGGTCGTCGATTTTGTTTCTTTTTTTTTATGAAATCTAGTCAGTCAATCTCATCATTCATCAGAAAGCAATTTAATTTACTATAGTACACGACAGTGTTGAACGCCTAAAACGCATCATTATCTCAGGTCACGAAGGTTAATAAATGAGCCTGAAATGCACGCTAAAAATTCAATTTAACTGTAGTTAGCACAGGTCATAGCACGAGATCGGGAACCAAATTATTGTAAACAGAGGAAACGTAACGGAAATGGCGATGTCATTATATGGCTAACTTTCGATCCACATTATTACTGCAATCAATGAATCATGATAGCTTTCGTTTTCTAGTCAATGGTTCTATCAGTTCAATGTTGTATGGCGAATTCAGTCTAAAATACCGGACTAGTGTTATTACGGTAGCGTTCGCGCCTGTTGTCTCAGTATTACGTTACTGCACCCCCTGTGCCTAACGTGAGTGAGTGGGCAGGAAGCTGAAGAATCGTATGGGGCTTTGTCAGAATTCCGGCTGGTGGTAAATTTTGACTGTAGCTTTGTGCTATTTGCTACCTCGCTCTCAAATTCGTTTCTATAGAAAGTGGGCAGACAAGTACAATTCCCACCCACCCGTCAGCAAAAGATATTAAATGCCTTTGAAATCATTTTGGCATGAACACTAAATTCAGTTCTATCTTTTGTGTGTCGATGTGCCATCAGAAGATATTTTTAAACATGTTGGTATACAATAATTCTAATAAGATAATTTTGCAATGTAACCGTCAATAGCTTTTGTAGGACGTACCTGAGATGAATTGTTAAGCACACATTCGATATGAAGTGACTGTTCGCAGCTTCATGTAGAAGTACATATTAATCTGGTATTATATTATCTTCATTTATATTGTGATTTCTGTGCAAATTCTTGCATATACCTTATAGGTGACCAATGGAATGTGACGTTAGTTATATATGTGGAAGGCAATCAGGTTCCACCACAGGTTAGCGTAAAGGTCGACCTGGAAACAGTCGGACAAATCTTCAACAGAAACATGCCTGTCGAAGATGGTATGATTCCCTATAGGACAAATTGCATGGCAGTTTTTCTTTACAGTTCGATATACTCGACTTTAATGCAGATAACCCGAGCAGTAAATTCTCAATTAGTTATGCATCTGTGTATTTATTTAGAATGTTATGCTGAAGCTATCAATTGCACATAAGCCTATGTACTGAACTTAGGCAGGGTAACTATATCGAACATTGCCGTCGACGAAAGGAAGGTTCATCGTTGGTGGCCTAACGGATATGGCGATCAAGTTCTCTATCAGCTACATGTCGACGTCGAAGGATCTTCGAAGAACGTTAGAATCGGGTTCCGAACTATTGAACTTGTGCAGAACACCATGCCGGGAATTATTGGCTTGAACTTCTTTTTTAAGTAAGTTTATCTTGGAAAGGTAAGTAACATACTCGTCGTTTCGGAACTAAAATCTACTCTATTTTTACTCAGTTACTTACAACGTTGGTTATGTGATTTAATGTATTTTTAACGATCCCATTTTCAAAGAGGTTTCTAGAAGCTATATAGCTTAACTCGTGAAATATGTCCGTATTAAAGTAGTTTCACCATCAACATACTTTAGACGACATATCTGATTAATTCGAAAAGGTTGAAGTACAAAAAACAGGCATATTATATAGTTATATTATATAGTTGTAGGCCAAGAATTGATGAGAATCGTCAATTTTACCGTATTGCATTGTTTATATAGTAAGGAAAGCTGTTAGAGAAGTTACTTATGAGATGGTCGTTATATCTAAGATATAGCTATAGAAGATTAATCTTTTGAACGAAATTTTTCTACAGTTGTTAAAAAAGGTAGTAGACTGACATTTATTCAGATGCAAAGAGCGATAATCAGAAACTGTAAATTATACCAAAATAATACGATTAATAATTCGTCTTCTTGTAAATGCTATGATCGATTTGTAGACATGGCTTGCCTATGTATTATTGTTTTTACTCCGTTAAATACACTCCAGATAATATAATGTCTTACAACTACAATTGAGGTCTCTACGAGACAAACATACATACTTGAAACGTTATCCTAGAATGCTTGACCTTTCCAAGCAATTAAGATCTGAGCTAAGTTTAATAGTAGAATTTTTTAGCTGCTTTAGCAATTAATCCGGACTGTGACGTTATCATTATAAAATCATAACATAAATTTAGGCAACTGTTACTTGCGTACTATTTTACATTTGAGTCACTGTTAACCAACATAATCAATTTCTCTGGCCTTGGTTGTGAAGCTACTTTTCGCAGAGCTGTGTTCAATCTTGTTTTTTAAACTTTTTGTTAACCTATGTTTGTTTCGCAGAGTGAACGGATGGCCAATTTATGCAAAAGGCTCAAACCTGATTCCATTAGACGTACTACTCGAACGTGTAACGTCAGCAAAAATTCGCTCATTGATGCTTTCGTCGAAGGAAGCCAACATGAATATGTTACGTATATGGGGCGGGGGCATCTACGAACTGGACGAAGTCTACGAGGCCGCTGACGAGTACGGAATATTGATCTGGCAGGTACCGAGATATAGCACCTCGCATGAAATTAGTATGATACCTAATCTGACATCATATCGTTTACAAGAAAGTTATATACGGCCATTAGTTAGCCACTCTTTTACTAGCTTTGTACGCTTTGAGCAGCCTTTTCAAAAGTTCTACAAAGTAACTATTCAATCAAATACAGTTCGACCGCTGAGCTGCCCCTGTAGCAGATCTCATGATGTCGATTGATTCACGACGTGATTATTCTATTTAACAGGATCTCATGTTTGCGTGCGCGCTGTACCCATCGAACAAGGAATTTCTGGATTCCGTCTCGGAGGAGGTCCGCCAAAACATACGTCGCCTACAACACCATCCTTCTCTGGCTCTGTGGGCTGGCAATAACGAAAATGAAATGGCCATTGCCAGCTTTTGGTGGCCTCAAACGGTAAGACTAACGCGCAAGATGTGCTTCGGCCAATTGTTGCAGCACAAGTATTTAAAAGTAAACGGGGAAGAAGATCATATACATTTTTGTATGTATGCAAAATATGAATCAGATTTATGGACTGTTTATGTAATAGTTGAATGCGGCTAGCATGAGAATTCTGCACTAATTATCCACACCTGTCAATGTTATGACAGATGTTTCACCTCACACGCTACAAGGATGACTACCGTACGCTTTACGTCCATACAATTAAACCCATCGTCGAGGAAACAGATCCATTCAGGAGCTATCTCGTTTCTAGTCCTACGAATGGACTGCAAAGCGAAAAGGAGGATTACCTCTCGAGCTCTCCAGGAAGCAACCTCTATGGCGATGGTACCGCGCCATAAAAGACTTTTCGCCGTTTTTACAATATGCTACTTTTCTGTGGTCCTTTATCACTGAATTGGTTGTCGATCACTAGTGGTGCACTATTCCAGTAAAACAGTTTTTAAAAAATGTTTAAAAAAGTAAAAAGTTTTTAAAAAAATATTAATCCTATGGCAAACTTATAAAAATTTAACCATTTGAATGTAGCTGTGTTTGTTTATGTTAGCTTTTAGTACGCATTTTTTTATTGTACGTATTATATACGTGTTATAAATGTTGTTTTTAAATGTGTTTAAATGTTGTTAGAAATAACAATGTTAAAAATTGACGAATTCCCCATCATGGAATTACATAATTTTTTGTCAACTGTACTAATATGTACACTAAAATGTAACAACAAAATATAAACAAAATTACTGTATTGCCTCTTCGTTTCTCTTCTTCTAACTGACACTACTAATCGATATTGTTATGTTTCAGTCCACTTCTACAACTACTTGATGGACAGCTGGAAGCCAAATAATTTTCCGACTTCGAGATTCGTGTCCGAGTTTGGTTTCCAAAGCTTCCCATCCCTACGTACCTGGTCACAGGCAACGGACAACCTTAACGACCTTGTATTTCCTCTATCTGAACTGGCCAATCACCGGCAGCATAGTTCGGTTGGTAAGTTCGCCCGCCTTAATCCTTTAAAGTGCCCCCTTGGCTGTTCACTACCCAAAATCTCTCTCCATTCACAGGCACCCTGAATTGCACATATCCTGGCAATATGCGTCTTTAAGTCATTCGAGCCGTGTCAAAAACAACCCTCTGAGTGCCTTCCCTTCGCTTTTCCGCTTTCGCTCCGTCCCGTCTTACGTTTCGATCGATTTCCACAGTTCTTGTCATTCCAGGTAACGCGAATATCGAGAGAAAGGTCTACACCAAGTTCAATGGGCCCAAAGTCAGTCTCGGCCCTCAAGAACAGTTTCGTATCTTTTGCTACCTGACACAAATCCATCAGGCCGTCTCAGTCAAAACGGCGGTCGAAAAGTTCCGTCGCGACCGAAGTCAGATCGACAGCAGCAGCGGAGAGGGACACAACATGGGCGCCCTCTATTGGCAACTGAATGACATCTGGCAAGCACCGACATGGGCTTCAATAGGTAGGTTTCAAAAGAGAAGCGATATGTGATTAGCTCGATTTTAATTCCCATATTTTAGCAAGAAATATAATTTTCTTCGTTTACTAACTGCGCACAGATAGCACAATGTGTGTTCAGTTCAATAGGCTAAAACCTCATTGTAAACCAAAATAAAATCATGAATCATGTATTACTTTCTGAATCCTAAACAAACGTGCAGAGTACGATGGCACCTGGAAGATGTTGCACAACTATGCCAAGAACTTCTTCTCCTCGCTTCTGATTACGGCGCATCACGAACACTCACTATGGCCGTATAGAAATGATATCAGTGTCTGGATAATCAGTGAGTTTGAAACTCCGATTCCAGTTAATATCACGCTAGTGCTGTACAGCTTCGACTCATTCGTACCTGTCAGGTAAGAACAAAATAACACACCTAGGTTAGTTGGAAGGAAGTTCCCTAGGGTAAAGAAAAAACTCGTTAGTTGAACTTGCTGAATCTTCTTCCCTTCCGCGTACTTTATATTTTATAGATTTATTATTTAGAGCTTCCTAAAATACCACGCGTGTTTGCTGCCAAGAGTTCCATTATATACTTTTATATTGCGTTCTTATTCCATACCCGTATTTAAATATGTCTATCTCTATTATTCACATGTCCCTTCCGATCGTAGCTAAATCGAAATTCCTGCTTGATACGATTAACGAAATATTATATTGTACTGGTGGGCGTCACTACCGATAACTACTATATCTGCCGCAGAACAGCAAATTGTTTACATCACAAAAACTGTCGTCCCTATTTCAGGTCCTTGTCACTCAAAAAAGATCTCTGCTCGGACTGTTCGATGGAAGCGGTTTCGATAAAAGTTGATGATCTCTTTAATGAGCCATGTACATTTGTAACATGTTTCCTTATCGTGTTGATGAGAGATTCAAAAGATGAGCTCTTATCGGATAACTGGCTGATCCTTGAAGTGCCAAAAAAGATTACTTCGATTGTCGACGCTGACGTTCGAATCAACAAGGTGCTAGGGCCAAACAGGACTGACGATGGTCGATACGAATTCAGTGTTGAAGTCCGAGGCAATGCACCAGCGCCATTTACGTGGCTTGAAGCCGGAGACGTTAAGGTAAATTATTTCTTCTACCTATTAGAAGTTATTCGTTGAATTCTTTGTGCAATGAAATATTAATTTGTAAACATAAGAAATATATACTAATTTGCGATCTCATGTGGCATAACTAATATTATGTACAGCAAGGCACACATATATCCTCATATTTCTTAGCAACTTTAGAGTTTGGTATATCCTTTCCCAAGTATGCATAAGTATAAGTGAGTAATTCGTTATTTGTCTTTTGCATTGCTATATATCGCTACATTACGCTAATAGATCAATAGCAATTCAAAATGGCCAGTCTGAAAAATCTTAAAACTTTTAATTATGGTAACTGTGAGGGGCTGTGGTTTGTGTTAATTATAGAAAACTGAACTAACTTATCAAAGTCAGTTAACAAGGATGAATTTTACGAACGTTCCAGGGCCACTTTAGTGACAATGGCTTCTTCCTTTATGAACCTAAGAAGACAGTAAGCTTCATCACCGTCAGTTCTAACGTGACGGCTGCCCAACTTGCCAAGAAGATCTTCGTTGTCCAATATAGTCATGCTGTAGATCTGCCTAAAGCCGAAGCCTGAAATAACCTTTGCTCGAAATAACCAAACGAGCTTTTTACTCATAGTCTCAATCCGTGATAAATCTGTATAGGTTTTATCAAAGTATATATACATACAAACTTATTTATATATAATAGTAAACTTTATAAATGTAAGACAAATAGAGAAGATGTAATATATGTGGGGTTGTTAGACAATATTAAGATATAGATAATAGATATACTTACGTTGGTGTGAAGTACACCCCTTTCGTGGCGAAGTCATGCGCCGTTCAAATTAATTGCTTGTTGCTAACAATTTTCGGCTGAAGCGCTACTGAAGTACATGAGTACATCTTGAATGTAGAATTTATTTGTGCACGCTATTTATTAATTCAGTACAATAACTTTATACTATGAACTCAAACAACGAATGAAACGTCCGAAAATGAATAAATTTGAATCGTTCAAAAGAAACAAGGGCATGCCTTCTGATGCGGATGCACCCGACCGTCACAATAGCAATAGGATGAAAGGCGTCTCTAAAAAGGAAAACGAGAAGAAGACCTTAGTGAAAAATATAGCCATACACTAAAGGAAAATGGATGTGAAATTCTTTTGAATTTTGAAACTTTAACTTTTGATAATAGCCATTCTAGCGTTAATATTATGTACGTTTCTATAGTGTTCTTTTACAACCTAAAATTGATAGGGATTAATAATATGATTAGAACTATTTCATAAATTCACTCATTCATAAAATGTACACAGTAACCTATAGTGCACGCGGGTAAATATAACTTAAATAGGAAATAAATACCTCCGCTTAATTTTACTTATGGCCTAGTTAACAACTAGTAAGGCCAAAATGTATACATGTGATTATAATACTTTGCCTACAATTGTACAAAGTAACTATCTACAAAGCTTCTAAATTCTTCACCTAGGGCTTCAAGATCAACTATACAAATTATTCTCTAAATAAGTATGACAACAAATGATTGTCTACAACATACTATTGTTTATTTAACTTCTTATATGCTTGCGAAGGCTATACAAATATATTTCGTACCATGACGAACAAAACTTACTATATTGATAGGGCCGCGGGCCAGTTAGATGCAGCCCTCGTGTCTCTATATTGAGTTTGAACCTTCATCTGCCCTTGACCAGCCATTGCACAAAAGTATAATCCTGACAAACCATACACAAGCAGCCATTTGGTATTTATACATTTGCAAGAATTATTATTATTGTAATTGTTATCATGTACTATTCACAATGGCAACATTTTATAAGGGGTCCCTCGAATACATTTGTATCTTCATGTTTGACCCTTTTGGTCTATCTTCAAACTGTTTGTTCTGTCGACAATATCTATCGCTGAGCTTTTTTCTTATTAGGGCTAGAACCTCTGAGTCAAGTACGGCTCTGAAGATGTCATTCGTTGAAAAATCCACTCGCGTTTTAGAAGTGGATTCATCTGAAAACATAATCATAGCACAAATGAAGCGAACATGTACTATTACGGTGATTTATGTTTGAATACAGCGTAAGAGCGTAGCAACAAGCACACCGAAAACCAGCAAAAATTAAAATTAGTCATTATTTCGTTTTTGAGAGATACCCTTTCGTCGTAGAACGATGTGATACAGCTGAATACGCAAATTAGAGCGCACTTTCTTAGGTGAAGTCAAAAGTATGAAAATAAACGTATAGGTTAAAGATATAAAAAGAAAAATAATACGTTCAAACTTACAGGAAAAGACGGAAATAATGATAATATTGTTCGACAATGCAGTATTACGACAACCGTATAGAACGGCTTTGCTTACTTCAAAAGAAGCAAATTTATTGTACAATTTCTAACTGGTGGTACTCGGTGGCTAGCCATATACGATGCAACTAATAAGCTATTTTAAAGGACCTTCATGTACTTCAGTATATGCCGTTAGCGCCGATACCACAAGGAAGCCGGATTTTCCAAACAATGGTCAACATTTATTTCAATTCCGCTAGTGGCCCTATCACGAAGAGAGCCAGCTGAATCCTTTATTTATTCAATCATTTTTCCCACTTCCAGCCCGACAAAACCTAGGCCTTTTTTTCCTGGAATTCCTTATATTACTTACACCTGTGCCACTCGACAATGGAGAGTAGGGCCTAATATTCGCAGCGAAACGGTTCGCTTATAACCAGTACTTCCTGTTGACCGACAGGCAAAATATTCTAATATAACACATGTCCGTGCTACCTGTTTATGACAATAAAATCCATCATTCATTGTCTGTATTAAACGTCGGCCTATAGCCGAACTCAAGCTGTGAGACAAACCTATATAAATTAGAATAGAAATAGAAATATATCTATAAAATCTATAAACTTGTAGTGCGACTTACGTTTGGGTGTAGCCTTGATGAACTCTTCTAACGAGCAGCGCTCGACTGGAGATATTAGGTACCTTCTAACAATCTCTTCATCGTTTGGTTCGCTAATTGACGGTGTGGAATCGGCTTCATCTGACGAGTCGTGCCGTATAGGCTCTTCGGACGGCTGAGTGCAACTATGCTCGGCTGTGTCCGAATCGCAATTCATCTTCTCAAGAGACCTTTTAATAGCCTCAAAAATGACCTGTAAAGGATAGCAGAAACAATTAACATCCGTTTTACGCTTCTGTAACGAAGATACAGTGATATGATGTATGTAGAACCCAACAGCTACGTTTATATATACGGATAAGCATCGCTTCACGAAAAGCAGTCTTCAAACTTGGTATAATAAAAGTATTGCATAATGTCATGCGTCCGCCTCATGTGCTCGTGCCTTTCGTTTTATTGTCTTATAGCTACATACGTAAAATCGGGACCTCAATGGCGGTTGGCCTTCGAACTTACTTGCACATTGCTGTGCGTGAAGAAGCTAATAAGCTAAACTCTTTCCTTGTATAATAATTCTTTGTAAAAAGCTCCTCTTAGGTAATGCTACCCTTACGTTACGCGTCTTAAAACAGCAGCGTTGAAAAATATGAAATACATAATTTTTACCAAACAATCATTTTTCGGAATGGAAAAATAAATTATCTTGTTTACCTTGACACTGCGTACCGGTCGAACGCCGTTAAACGCTGGCAACTTCCCTTCAACCAAGTCATGAATACGATCGACTAAAAGGGATGCTATTGCCTCATCTATTTTATCGGCTGCATCTGAATCTAAGTCGAACCATCGATTGACGTTTATATTGCCGTCATCTACACATCGGACAAAGTGCCACCAGTGCTTTGGGATAAGCAGCACCTGAAATTGTCCGACCCGATAGTGGGAGCTTCCAGTAAAATTAGGTGTCACCGGTAGATGCAACTGATAGCAGCTAATTAGAAATTTGCTCCAACTTGAATTTACTTAGTTTCAAATATATTATAGCAATAGAGAGTAATTTAACGCTCGCATAGTTAGCATAACGGTAGAGATAGATTGTGTTTTTACGCGCACCCTTATACTTTACGGCATAAAACAAAAGGCTTAATGCTGAACTTACTTAATCTCGAGAGCTCTAATAGATGCCGAGCGAAGGGAATGTTATAATCTGCACAAAGTGTTAATGAAAACGTTTTTGTCAGAAATATTCAACGTTATGTTTAGGCGGTTTAAAATAACCCAGAAATACGTATACACTTATCAGGAGCTAGACACATTTATATCTGAGCTAATGACATGCAGATAACAGGACAAAGTAGTGCACTAAGATGGTCCTGTCTAAATGCTTACCTCTCCGGGTTTAACAATGACACGATACGGCGTGGCATTCTTAAACAACGGCCATTTTGCAATGTTGATTGGCATTCTGTTAAAGTCAATTGAAGAGAAAACCGTTGATTCTTCGAAAGGGAGACGAGTTTCGTACAGATATTTACCGTCCGATGGAGGGAACAGAAACCACTCTTTGGCACCTATTAGTTGGCAAGAGAGATTTAAACCTTGAGCCAAAAACCAACAATTCATTCAATCATTCAAATGTTAGAAACTACTACTTATTTTATAGATTTTCAAGTTGACTTACCATTGGGCCGATTCACAGCCCTACGTTACATTTCGTCTCAAAATCTACTACATAACAGAATCAGATTGCGTTCTGCCTTCTAAAACGGGTAACTAGGTGTGATGTATTGTTACAAGTATCGAGCTTTCCTGAAATTCATTGGACTAAATAATCAAAATATATTGATACTTTTCGCATGCTTTTAATGAGAACAACAAAAGCTTTGGCCGAATCGCGTTTTGCCACCATCTGGAAAAAATATTAAATTATTCAATACAAGGTGACTTTATTATAAGATAAGCTTCTTTCGCAAAGCATATTCACAGATTCGCAGAGAGAGCAATTAAAAAAGGTTAGTGCTACAGCGGAACTGCTATAGGACATGCGTACTAGTATTTAGCCTACCATAGCTATCGCGATGGCACGGTGTAAATGCTCCTTTGCTACCCATCCAAATAGTCGTGTGCGTGCAATCCTTGTCACCACTCTCGAAAAAAGACCAGTCAAGACAATCTTTTCGTTTCATTGTTCCAGCCGACATCCAGTTGTATGCCGAATAGACCCATCTTTCATGGAGGTCAATGGAAGGTTTATTAAAATAACCTGGAATCAGATCCTATGTTTCGTACTTGATTGCCTATTTAAAGTAAAACTATTAACTACAATTTATATATATATATATATATATATGAATTTCTTTTTCAAGAGAACGTTGTTTTATAAATTGTGTGCGCCGTACACCTATTGATACACTTTTTTTTTTAATTCATTTTCTGTATTCAAAATCCACTTGTACAGTTTGAAATCTGGAACCGTTAACTCTGATATCGTCACCTAGGGTTTTAGCAAGCAAGTCGTAGTAAACCACCAAAAATATAAACAGTAATTACAAAGATAGGTTCCAGTTTGGAACTATAGCGAAGAAGATAGCCCGCCATATGAATCTTTTATCCGGTGACGGTTCTACTATCGCGAGTCATTGTGTCACATGATTCTGGGAAGGAGTCGAGAGGAGGGGTCGAGTCCTATAAATGATCCCTTATGAAGGTGAGTAGTAAAAAGTCGCGAGCTTTGATGGGAGCCGACTCATCTAAGAATGCACGGACGTTAGCACTCGGCTTCAATGTATGTGAAAATACATATTTTCTCATCTCCATCAAATTAAAAGAGCGAAAAGAATTGACAAACAGGTACTGCATGATCTGAATGGGCACCAAAAAAAGAGATCTGTAGAAGTGCTTGAGTTTTTTCCAGGGTGCAATTCTAGCACCGAATTGTAGCTTGTAATGGGAAATGGATTCTCCACGATGATCGCAGATGGTCACGTTAGCGAGTAAATCAACTGAATCGGCGAGACATTTCGAGCAAACGGTTGTAAAAGCGTATAATGTCTGAGCGGGAATCTGGGAATACACTACAATTTAATGAGGCAAGCGTTAATTATGACTGAACGGTACTGTGCCTGGAGAAAAAAGTTTATGGAAAACGTCACAGCTAAGCAACCAGAAAGAGCTACACACCGAAGGAATCACGGTGCAAATAATGCAGGAGCTATAATAAGAAGCTTTTTATGACAAATAAATTGGTTACTTTCCAAACGGCTTTTAAAAGGTTACAGATAATATTAGTGCACTATACTATACAAAAAAAGAACAAAGTTAGAGTTCATTATGCTATCTTAAATACCGAACGATTAGAT
>NW_019213340.1:43534-50346 GCF_002532875.2 Varroa jacobsoni | reverse complement strand
ATTGTTGTGCTGCTTTTGCCTGCCAAGTTATATAAACGAAAAGCTTATATACTCATATTCCTGATAACAGTCTGTAAGGGGTAGCTCAAGCGTAGTTCACTGCGTAGCTCAGAGTTTTAAACGAGTGCTGATGTTGGTAATAGGCAGAAAGGTATAAGCGAAATTAGTTTTACGCAAGACCGAAACGCGGGTCATCGGCTGTAGTCGATGTTCCAGAGTACGTTCGTCGAAGTTGAAAAGTTCTATCGGGGCAGTACGTTGCTTGACATTTTTCAACAGTCATAGTTGTTAGACTAGCGTTGTGATCAGTCTGCGGTATCGGATTGGACGAATGGCCTCGATCAGTAAATCCAGTCACTTAATCTACTATAAATTCACGTATAGATACGAAACGCTTGTACTAAAGACGCTTGAATTGAATAATTGATCCTGACAAAGATCCTTTGAGCTTCGTAAGAATAGCCTGTATTTCATTTGTGCATCGAAATAGCTTAGCTAAGCAAGCTATTTATAGGTTCTGAATCGGAAAGGAGTATGGAACATACTCAAACGGATCTAGGGATGAAAATCTGGAACCAGTCATCGATCGTTCTTGTGTATACGATAGCTAAAAGTAGCATTATTATGACGATTAGCCGGCTCGTCAGACTTGTCTGAGAAACAGTCAAAAACTAACCCGAAATGGTTGCCGTACGTCAGCAATGTGCAGCGCCATGATGGACCGCCAGCGCACAATGACAGACGGAGCTGATAATCAGCTTAGCCAGTCGGAGAACTTTCTCGCTTGACAGCCCGATGATATGCTATCCATTAATACAGTTCTGAGTAGAAAGCTGCAAAATACGCTTCGACAAAAACACAGCACAAGCTACGAAGTCTTGCCGATAAACAGTCAGCCCCTAGAAACAGGGGTGATCTAGTCGACCTCTAATGGTGCAAACAAAAAATGGGGTCGCGCGAATATATTTGCCACAATCAAAAACTATTTATCCGAATTACTTATATTCAAGTGCGCAAAAAAAAAGCTGCACGATTCGTTAGAGATATTTATTTACTAGGAAATAGGGAATCGTTTCATCTCAGTTGAGTCGTGAGGAGATAATAAACTGAAATTGTGTTTCAATTTGTTATTTTTCTTTATGTATTTACAAGAAAAAATGGCAACAATTCAGTGAGTAGGCAGGTCCAATCGAAAACCTATGCAATTCAAGTTCTGTTTAGAGCAAACGTAAGCATCTTCCAACGAGTGTTTTTCCGAAAGCTGCAAACCTATTCTTGATTTGTCCTTGCTAAGACAACGACCTAAGCGGCCTAACGAAGATAAGTAATCTCTACGTCAGTCAGTTTTGAATCAAGCGTTGCTTTGGTCCTGCAAACGCGCATTAGATCTGAACTCACGGCTTTAAGTAACTTCCGTTACAGACGTAATACATATATAGAGGGAAGAGAGGAAGGAAGTACAGAAGAACTCAAAGTATTTCAAAGCAAAGGCAGTAGCTTTCTCTAAGACTTTTTTGCTGGATCATGATATGGGGATAGTACATAAAAAGCACGAGGCTCCTCGTGGAAAGCCGACCTAGAGTTCAAAGTTTTAAAGGGGCCCCTCAACATACTTTTGCCCTATTGGATGCGCGTGTGCGGCCCCTTAATATGTCTGACAATTCTTTTTGGCTTCAAGTTATATTATTAGGCTTCAATTATCATTTCAGTTCGAACGTTCGTAAACAGCTTTATGCGGTTGCTCACCAGGCGAATGGGCTATATTTACGCGGATATGTTTTGTATCAAGCGGGAGTTCCTTTTCTAACGGACCTACTTACCGATAAGCGTCTGAGCCAAAGAACAGAGATCAAAAAGCCTGTAAACTAACAGATAAGACATTCAATTCGACCTGTACTAAATACACCTCTAGCATTGGCATTTAGTTCCGCTGAACAGAAAACAGCTCGGGTTCTCGCGGGTACTATATCACGAACAGGTTGAAAGGGAGTGACTTGACCATGTCGCTTTTTGAGATGTGGCGTATATATGTAGACACCATCGTTCATTGTACACGTCGTTCCTATTATCGTCTTTACCGTTGTGGCCGTCAAACGTGCTAACTCGCGTAAAGGAGACGTGAGAGAGCTCTCCCCGTTGCCGGCAGGAAGTCAAGTAAGATGTTTCAATGGCCCACACTTTGTCAATGAATCGAAAACGAAATATACATGACAAAACCTTTGTGTTTCACTATTCGCGTTATAACAAAGATTTGCTTTCCAAAGAATGCCTATCGCACTATTCTGGCCGTGTTGTAAATGATGGTCAAGCTAGGCTTAGTTGTATTTTACATCGATTACGGCTGTCTGGAGTTTTATATATTCTTTTAATAATAACAATGAATGTGTTTATGTTAAACGCTTTGCAGTATCAATTTATTACCTTGGTGATTTGGATAGATCTGGTAACCAAGGACACGCTCATATTATTCAAGCTGAGCTTCATTAGCTTCACCTTCATATATTAGACAGAACGATTACTAACTGACAAACCATTTACGTTTAATAGACTCAACCATTGTTTGAGCTGTAAATTACATTAAACGTGGGTTCCCTCTCAGACCCATTCATATTAGCGAGCCCCATATGTATGGCGTCTGAATGCCCGAGAAAGCAAGCTTGTACACGAGGTTTTCCTGCGGCCAGACCCTATACCAAACTGTGCGACACTGAGCATGATACTCGTAAATTAAAATCATAAACCTTCATGTAAACATATTAACTCCACTCATCGATTTCCTGTTTACCGATAAGAAGTAACTACTGAATAGCATACGAGAAATTGCGTAGATATACGCGCACCAGATAATAGCGTGCAGGTCTTAAAAGCAGCAGGATGAAGGGAGTCCTCGGTCTCGAAGGTCTCCTTTTTCACACTAAAACGAGCTATCTCAAAGGATCGATCATGCAATTTTTCGTTTCAATAAATTACCTACTAGAACAGCTATCTGTGTAACTCTGTATAACGTATTGGTTATGTGATAGAAAAAACCTTGCACAGAACGCTTCTTGAGGTTGACATTAACGATGATTAGTTAATTAGATTGCCATTAATCACGGGTAGATCGCGTTCAACGGCACAATTGTGCTTCCCGTAACCTAAGCAAGGTATAACATACCCTGCTTTACGGTATAACATATCGTACGTACATTCGACATGGCTACCATTATCACTAACTTATATAAATACGACGACGTTGCGAGGGAAAGCAAAAGAGCTGGATTATTTCGAAATATATCGAATCAACGGCAGTATCGTTTGACGATCGAATCTCGCAAAATGCCGGAAAAGGAACTTCCTATGCATATCTCTGTGACCCTTCTCGTCCTATCGCGGAGGCAGAAACAAATATCGTCGCATTCTGCCATAACAAAGAAGTCCGATAGAAGGTCGACGCTTACAGTCGCGCCGGTCCGCAATTGCTGCAGGGGAATGGTAGATCATCCTTCGTTTGACGAAGAAGTAAGACAGAACTTCGACCACCAGCGGAAAAGAACAGATGGCGAGAGTCGGTGCTGATAGAAAAAATGCCTGTTCACCTTCACAGGAAAGTTGGACATGCGTGACATCGCACTTTCAATGGCTATCAATAAGCAATGTACCTACTGTACATCTATGGGGCCTGAGGGCATATCAGATGTTGTTTGACCATTGATTCTTGAGCAGCTGCCTCTTCTAGGGGTATTAGATTAACGTAGTCAAGTTTTTGAGGTAAGGTTTTTATGGTAAGTTAGAAAATTGTTTTATAATATAATAATAGTTTTGCTCTAAAACTGTGCGTTGTGCCTGCTTACATTGTATTTGAATGTTGTGTATCTAAGTAGGGTTTATTGGCTGGTATCAAGATCGTATAGGGGCCATTTAAAATGAACCTCTGGATAGAATTCTATATTAGAACGAACTGGTCGAAAGAATGAAGTTCAACGACTACAAGCACACTAAAATCCTTATACTGTTTCTATGCCGGCCGTTCTATCTAAGATTCTGCAAGGTGTCCCACAACTCGAAAAAACCGACCAATAGCTATTGACGATTCGATTGTTTGTATCACTTGTCTATGATAAATCCGCATATGTCTCATTTTTTTAATAGAGGGGTTTATGCCCTTAAAAAAGGCACAGCTCTTATATTTCACTTAGGACGTTTACCTGAAACTCGTTTTTTCAATAGTCAAGAGAAACTAAACTTTTAAGCAGACTTTAAGGGTCAGTACGCATTTATGACACTCATACTGCTACTTCCACACTCCTGGATATATAAGTTATTCCAGAAAGAAACCAATGATCATTTGTGGGTTCTTTTGTGAATTATGAATTATACAGAATGTAATCAGTATGTATAAACAAGCAATCAACAGTTTGTTTTCCAACGCACTAGTTTTTTTAGCCAACGCACCACAGGATTTGTACGAGTGCCATGTTATTCCTCTAAGCCGATACTGATTGTAGGCCCCTGTTTCCACCGAGATCAATGGCCAACATAATGACTCGTCACACTATAGATATGTTTATTTATTGATACACACACTTGGGTCAAGTAATAAACGGATTTATCAGTAACGAATATGGCATCTATGCAAGAAGCTCGAAAAACTGGCACTCTCAGTGATTTTCAGATCATAAACACAAAAACTCTTTATGTTTTTCGACATTTATTTATTGCTATATGCGTACTAATTGATCTATTACTGGCAATAAAGTATATTGCTAGGAGCATTAAGACTACAACTGACTGGTCACTTTGGTAGGCTAATAAAAGTAAATACAATCTAAGTCTAGCTTGCTTTGCTTTCCAGGGCAAGTAGGCCTACGATAAGGCCACACGACACCGTGACCTGAAAGAGGGCGGAGCGCATTGCTGTACTCGTGGGAATGACGACGGCATCGTTGCCACCCCGGCCCGGAGTGGTCCCCATTACGCTCGTGTTTTTAAAATATGAGAACTATCAATCACAGCAGCAACAGAAGAAAAAAGCTGAGCACTCTCAAGCAGTGACATTGTCAACATGTCAAACAGAGAGAGATCACAGATACAAGTACGCCAACAGGTCGAAAACCGGTAGGGTTAGTTCGCGTATTAGGCTCAACAGGAATAGCGCGTCGACGAAGAGCGTCAAGGCTGCTTCGAGATAACCAGGCGGACGGCGACCCGCCATCCAAAATGCGAGGGGACCTCCAGGTGAAATAATAAGTGCCAGTATTTTTCCTGCACTCAATTATTTATCTAAGAAAGAGACGCTGTGCACAGTATGTTCTAATACTGATAAATGTTGCCGAACTTTAAGTTATAGCAAAGTTACGACGTAAATGTGTGGAGTTCAATGATTTGGTATTATGCTGACGAATGAAGTGATCACGTTTATATTCGATGTATACGTGTCATAATCTATTTATCTATTCTGTTCAGATCTGATAGTGATACTGATATGACAATAGCGAGGTTGAAAAATTATCCAGGGCATAAATATCTGTCTGATCTATGTCACGTTATATAGCCTCGGTAGTAGGTGGACATATGTGACAACGATAAATTGTTTGCCTAAAAATCCAGCTATGATTCATAGTGCGCCAGGTGAAAGGACGTCGGCTCTCTGTGTTCCATCAACTAAAAAGAAAATTCGGACAGCAGATCGCTTACATTGAACTAATTTACCTTTTTAACCACAAACCTACATTTTCCAAACTCCTGGACGCACCAGTCTCAATATGTTCGACGCTACATGATTAACATAAAACTACCCGCTAGTTTGTATACAGAGGAGACAGCAAGTTTGAAACTCATTTAGCTGCCATTGGCTTGATACAGTTCTTGGGCTAAGCTGTAGCACCCCAGAGCCCTCCTAAAGCCCGGTTCACTATGAGGTAATTTCGACTATATTACCCAGAATGTCTCTCCCAGAATCGACCCAGAATGTCTCTAGACAGTTCGGTGGTCTTTGTCTAATATCTGTTAAAGTGGTAGAGTTTATGCAGACCGTCACATTATTTTTTAACTCTATAAAATGCGTTGGTATACATCTGAAATGCTATAGTGTTCATCTAACTGGCCTTGTTGCCTAACACCAGAATGTCCTGTTATGTGCTCAAAGCATAACAAATGTTTTTAATTTAGATAATGCCTTTTAAGCGTTCACATTATCGAGCATTATTTAGAAAAACCGTATGTTTCTATCAACCTTTTACCATTGTTGTGCTCGAATGGCTTACCCTCTAATTCCGCATGTTACATTTATTCCTTCAGTAAAGGTAATAGCCCAAACCAAATTTCTGATCATAAGTGAATGGTTCTCTTGAATCAGACTCCAGTAGATAAGTTGCTAGGATTCGGGCCGCATAAGGCCCGCAACATGTAGCCTTGACGCTTTATTTTTATTTCGGAACGTGTTCTTTGAATCGGTAATGGCGCATTTGGGTTAGCGAATGCATCAAGCGGTCCACCCTAATAAAGCAGACTGTCACAACAAAACCTTCTATTTATAATATGATTTGGAAATGCTTGTATTGAAAATATGTATAATGAAATTCTATGTTGACTGCGAGGATTCATTTATTAACAAGAACATATGGTAATAAATAATACTCCAGTGAATATTTGGTATTTGTTCGTCACGGACGCCAACGACCATAGGCAAGAGCTTCTTGGCGTGTCGATTTTCAAAAAAAAAAAAAGAGTTCTTCAGTGTCAGTATCACCTTTTGCGCGTCAACGAGTCCTGAGGGTTTCGTTTGATGATACATCTTAAACAACCTATTTTTTTTTTTTTTTTTTTTACTA
>NW_019213340.1:0-43434 GCF_002532875.2 Varroa jacobsoni | reverse complement strand
CTTCTTGGCGTGTCGATTTTCAAAAAAAAAAAAAGAGTTCTTCAGTGTCAGTATCACCTTTTGCGCGTCAACGAGTCCTGAGGGTTTCGTTTGATGATACATCTTAAACAACCTATTTTTTTTTTTTTTTTTTTTACTACGAAGCCGAAAAGCCGCCCCTGTTTAGCTTTTCGGTGACTATTCGGGTTTATAATGGAGCTGGAACCGCAGGTTCTTTGCAAGACGTTCTTGCGTCCTCGAGGCGCTTTACAAAGCGCCTTATACGGATCCCCTCGGGACATAGGCGTTTTTTAAAAATGCATATTTATTTGCACTACTACTTTCTGTTCGCGCAAGCGCAGGCTTATCTGTCAGTTCTAACCCAGTATATACTATTTACTGTAAACTTCTTGCTACTTTGACAGTTCCTTTAATTGTTGAAGGACATTCACATGTGTGGCATTAAACCCACTCAATGACCGGACCGGGTAAGATACTCGAGAACTTTTTTTCTTCCTAAGCAGAATGCGTATGTTGTCTTTTGGTCATCTCGTACAAGCCAGGCAAGCATCTCCTTCGTAGAGAGCAAATAAACCTCGGATGCCGTAGATACCCAATGTACTGAATTTCACTTCGAGGGCTAGATAACTACATTAAAGCATGGTACATTACAGCGTCGTTCATTGGTTATCTTTAATACATGTTTTCTTTTTTTTTTTTGGTGTCCTTGAACCTCTAGCCGGTGAGGTTACAACCCTCTTGTTCAACTCGACTTCAGCTTTTTTTCACAAACTTTCATCATAATTCTTCCTTTTATAAATCCTGCTCTTTGTGACTGCACACACGTCCCGCAAACTACTCTTTTTGCTTCTTATTCCTATGCGATAGGGATAGTGATTCTGTCATACTACCGTTCGCATTTTGGGTTTATTATTACGACTGAGCGCTACCGTGGAAAGACGCTGCTTGACAAAGGCTCGTCTGCCTAAGGTTTGCAACCTTCTTCTCCTTTCCGAGTGAATTCCTCCTGGAGCCTGTTCGCCGTTAATAAAGGAACGACCTTTGGTCTGTTGTTGCCAGCCGATTTTGGGATTGTCATCCTTCCTGTCACCTTCATGTTCATTCGTCAGTTGAAACTGTCCTTCATTCGTCCTTTTTCCATCTTTTCCTCCAGATTCCTTTAAATCGAGTCACCGCTACATCCTTGATTAACCTTCGACTCTGTTCTTTTTGCGATATCCAAACGTTCTCTGTTCCATAAGTATTTAGAAGAAAATATTTGGCCCTATATTTGCAAAGCATTTCATCTGAACATTTTTTAACCATTAGGAAGACAAATTTATCTATTTAAAATAAATTACGTGAATGTGAAAGTCTCGCTTAAGCACCCTTTAAAACCTCACAAAGAAATTCACATTATTTGTGCATCAACTTCCAGTTATCAGCGAACTTCTTAGCGTGCTTCTTTATTTCAGCTAAGTATAATGGTCGGATGTTTTTTTACAGATTGGCGAGTACGGGGGTTTAGAGCTGGGTGGCGGCCGAAATTCGAGTTTGCAGTTGGATTATGATGATACTTCTGTCGGCTTCAATGCAGCCAATAGGTCGGCAATAATTAATGATACCACGTTTTGGCCATCCGACAGCACAGCGATCGCCCAAGATGAGGAGAAGGTTTACTGGGCACTATTGCTACTTATTTTGCCTGGTGAGTATTTATATAATAAATGCGTTCTTTATTCCGAGGGGTTGCTTGTACAGTATTTATAGGCCGTTGACAGAACTTCCCAACTAAAGACCTGGTCGTTTAAACTACATATTGATCCAATGTGTGAAGGGAACATTATACAAGCACAAGTCGAAGAAAGGTCTGTGTAAAGGCGTCGAATCCATGCCATCAAGCCTCGATCGGTTCCGAGATCAGGAAATTGTCAATTTCTAAGCCAATATACATCGCCGAGGAAGTGATAATTGGACTTGCCATTCTACGTATGTTCGAGGGCTAACTATTCATAGACTGAAAAAAGGCAGACTTCAACTAACTTCAACCTTATTCACAGTTATAAACTAGGTAACTATTAGGCTGGTAATTCTATCTAAAGTGGAACTTACGGGTAGTGGTGACGGAGGTAAAATTTGAAACATTCGCTTAGATTGCTACACAATCAATAGACATATTACCCACAGAAGGGACAGTGTCGCAGGTCGAACAGAGTATCTTAATTATTTCTACAAAGCGTTTGATCTTTTAGTTTAGATCACAAAACTTTCATTCTTTTTTTAGGACTCGGGACATAGGTCTGTTGTCTGCTAAAAAAACAACAGCGTTTCTGATGCCTTGTTTGTGTTTTCGGCAGACGTCACGTTGCACCATGCTACAATTAAGATAATCCATTAAAAACAAATAACTGTAAACCAGCATCATCAAGTGAAGTAGCGTATTCCAATCGGCTTTTTGAGTCGAATAGAACGAAGCCTTTTTTAGGAGGAATCATTGTCAGATGAGCCTCTATATCCTAGTTAGAGAATTCTCACCGTACGCGAGACGAAGTTCTCGCGTCAGCAAGGAGTCGAAGCTGCAAACGCACTTAAGACCAATTTTTAGAATTCGATCAAAATCTAAAATTTCTTATTTTGAACAGAAAAAGACAGAAGTCCTGTGGTGCAATGAACCTCGCGAAAGTACGTAAGTAATTTTTAACCATCCACAAACAAAGAATGAGCACAGGGACGGAACACGCAAAAAAATATACCGTTACTTACGCAACAACCTAGCTATTTGTTCTTCAGTATTGTCACACACCATTTTTCTTCAATTCGATCGTTCTTCAAGCGAATATTTATGTAAATGTATTTTTCAGAACAATCGCCGAGGATCGCTGAGCACATACCTCGTATTTACAGATATTGGGTCATCAAAAGAGTATTGATCATTTTTACAGCTAGATGGTCTCAAGGTTGCGTATCTTAGGTAATTTGGGTCGCCTGGAATCGACGCTGGCATCGCTTTAGAGCTGCGGCTGTTGTAGACGTGCTAAGACCGATGAAGTGCTTTTATTCAGGCATGGAGAAGACGGAACGCCTTAAGGACGGATGAAATGTGTGCAAAAATTTGTCCATTTTACTATGATAAAAAGGTACATGCTGCCAATATCCATACAAATATGGGTGTTGTTTATGATCAAGATGTGTTATCGGAGGAAACGATCTAAAGATGGTCTTGTCACTTTCGTCCTGAAAATTTCGACGCAAAAGAAGCTCTTCGAAATGGTCGACCAGTTACGAAAAAGGACTACTGTGAAGTTATTGCGGAAGTTGAGCAACACCGGGATGTGAATAAGTTATGACTCCGCCAAGAAATAGAATATTTAACAGTGAACAATTTGAAACCTTTTGAAGAAAGCTGGCTACAAGATGAAGCTTTACGTTGGGTGCTATACGAATTGACGGTAACGAATATACTCGATCGTAATGCCAACTGTGAAACTATATAAAAACGTATTGAAATCGAGCGATTTGTTATGGATGATGAAAAACAGATCATATATATATATAACAATAGTGTGCAAACAAAAAAGTAGGTTAAAATCTATGACAAAGCCCAGACTGACACCAACGAAACTGGGCGTCATAACCTGCTGCGATACGGCCAAACGACTACCCATTTCTACTGTCAACAACGAGCAACAATAAGCCATGACATGAACAAATCAACCGGAGCCGCTTCCCACCATGTCAGTGCTGCACCACACGCATCTCTAGCTACACGGCAAAAATGACAAGGTCCCAACTGGGAAATTTTGATGCACGTATCACCATCAAACAATCGTCTGTTTCTAGTCTGTCCTAATCGTGGTAATTTTTCATCCAGAAACCAGTGAAGTTTTATAGTGACAGGATTATGATGTTGCCAAAAAAAATGGCTGGTCATCCATTGAAACGGTGTGCTTAAATAGTAATACTATTTTGAGATGTAGAAAAATTGTTAGCTCAAATACGATGAATAATTTTTCGACGACCTAATATATTTAAGGTCTAGGCCTAGCTCAATACGAATAATATAACGAAACGTGCGGTTAAAGCTACGAACCAGATTTAAGTGCACGCTCACAAAGACGACCTCATAAGGGATGTCAGGTCACTAAACCTTGCCACTATACTACATATATAAACCTGTCTTAAAACTGGCAATTGAAGAGAGAAAACCTTAACTGTACATGCGTCGTACCTGCACGATGTACGTCATATTATATCTCCTAGCATATGGGCTAACTGCACCTCAGCAATGGACCAGTCGTATTTAACTAGAGGAGCTCAGCAACGTTCAAAGGTAGACCCGAGCTAAAGGCGAAACAGGCTTACGTTTGATATGAGGAGAGCGTAGGTTTGAATAAAGGTTTCGGTGGCATAGCCTATCTGAAATTCTTTCCCGTTTAGGTACAGAGCATATGCATTGTAGCAGAATTTTTTTTCTTGAATACGTTTCTCGCATTCAATGGACTCATTTTCAAGCGACAGACAAAACACTACGACTCAATAAAATAACTTCTGGAAGTTGCTAAATTGTGAGAAGGAAGGGCTCTGACCTCGTGGGAAAGCCAAAACTACCATTTGCGGCAAGAGAAAGTGTATTTCCACATTGGACCAAAGACCTTTGGAGGTCGATTTTTCATAAACAGTCAGTAACGTAGTCATACATTTATTTATACAGCTGATCTCCAGAATAGAATCCGGTCTCATTCCCGGACCTAAGCCAATAAAGAGTTAATTAAATTGCTGATCATTCGCCCAGTGCGACCTGGTTGTCTAGGAATTATGCTCTCAATATATGATCAAATAAATATGCAGCTTTCAGTATGTTAGGGAGAAAACGGATTGGATAAAGGTCCATATTTGTGAAGCCAGTTGCAACTACGCTATCTTAAGCAAATCGTTGATACAAGGAGAAAATTTTTTGCTTACTATAGGGATTGCCTTGTCTCAAGCACAGGTAGTGTGTTCTAGGTATTTTCGTCGAATGAAGTTTCGTAAATGAGGATTTAGTTAGAGATCAAAGACAAAAATGCCCAACGTTATTTCGACTAAGAGAAGCCAACAGTGTTACATGTTCACATTTAGCGTACCGCCCGGATCGTACAACCGAAGACATACGTTGCTCATTAGCTGTCATTCCGATCGATGTTGACCTACTGCTGGAACAAAGAGTGAAATATAGAGGGGCGTCAGTACGGTGATAACATTTGCCTTGAATATTTGGGAAGAGCAGTTAGTACAAGGGGCATACCAGTCAGGCTGCCCTAGCTGTCGCCTCGAATGTATCTGACACGATGCACTTTCAGTGCCTTTGACCCGTCCGCCGAACGAGGCAGAATTTGCCCCGAGAACCGCATACCTCCGGATGAGCCGAAGGCTTGGGTTGCTCTACAGTCAATCGAATGAATAAAGGAGGCAACGAGGACACAGCAAGCTAGGATGCCTATGCGAACGGGGCTGTGTTACCGGGATCGTACGAGGTGTCGTTTGTAAGCGGCGCGGAAACCTCTGACCAAACGCCACCGTAATCCAACGTTGCGATCTAATGGCGACAAGCCAGTAGCCACTCTTGCTCACGCCCTCTGTTTATCGTTTTCAGCACACCCTCGGACTGAGCCGAATGACAGCAGACGATAGACAGCGTATTACTTACTTCACAGAAGCGCGCGCGGGAGAGCGTAAGAGAAAATGTACTTTTTCAAAGGCCAGCGGTCGATTTAGTGTCACTCGAAAGCTTTCAATATTGTGCACGTGGCAATATTATGAAAAAATCAAACACGTATCAGCTCACGTCTCTGTCTGAAATGAGAACTCCTCGTTCCGATGGCTGTGCAGTAGTATCGTCGGTTCTGTCGATCTGTAAAATGACAATAGAAAACTATGCTATCCTTGTTTTGAATTTCGTATCAACTATGCTCCTTCCTGCCCTCCTAGAAAGGGGATAGGGGTCAGGTCGACGCGAGATTTCGGGATAAGTTAGACAAAACGCTCATGGAAGGTTAGTTCTAGGGGGCCCTTAGACGTCACATTGCCAGCAGCTGGGCGATGGGTTGCCCACCAGGAGGCTCTCTGGCACATCTCTCTCCCAAGTTTTTATCGCTAGGTATAGCTATCTCGTCTGCTAAACACGAACAGCACATCTTGCTTTAGATTCTATTGCACTTTATTAAATGAGAGGCTGTGATGTTGTGCTAGAAGAAACGTGCGCATGAATGGAGGGGAAAAATAGGTCGAACGGGTCCCCTTAGAAATCTATCACCGAATTCCATTGCTTAACTTTGACACTGGCATTTTTCCATGTTTTCATCTACAAGTCGATTAGAGCGTATTACCTCAGTAACGTCTGCCGTGTGTTAACAAGACGAGCAACCTAAAAACCTGCTATATTCAGGCCCGCGCAAAAAGAATTCCCTTCATTTTCAAACATGACATATAGCTTTGGTGAATATTAAGGTAATCCTTTACACAGGGATTTGTATTTAATTGTATTTAAGACGTCTATATAAACTGCCTCGAGATATATTTCTGAAGGCCACATTTCTGCTTGGCTGTCTTGTCCTTAAAACGATCAGCTTTGCAATTGTTACGTGAAACTTATAATTTATTCAAGAATGGATTTATCATCATTTTAGAACATTTCAATATCTGTTTATTGTTGTTCAATATATGTGAACGAAAGTTATCTGTATCATGAAAGCTAAAGCTCAATTATATTGAATTATACCGCTAAAGTGATTTCACTCGTTCGCCCCCAAGTGAAGTACCCTCAGTTGCACATGTTACTCAAGATTGAAAATACAAATCCTGGCAGCAGCAGCAGCAGAGGTTTTCTATGCTGTCCGGAACAGCTCAACCCTTAACACCCAGAGGGAACAAACGAAAAGTTTCCTTGCGGTTCTAGGCTCTCAACAGCTAAGACCTAGAAACCTGAAAATTTAGATTTCTTCAGCTGCTGCCAATGGAGCAATGGATGGAAGATGCACTTAGGGGTGGTACGAAATTTTGATGTAAAAACATAAAAAGTAGAATGAACAATTGGACAATATTTGGAAACCGCTTGCTTAGTGGCTGGTGTCAAGCCTTGCTTTACATTTCTTCTTTTATGTAGCGTATCGACGATAATTTTATAATTGCATAAACACTTTTCTACCAAAAACAGCCAACATCGCAATGACGCCCTTCTGGCATAAGTGGGTTTTGCTTTTCTAGCTAGATTCACATGGGTATGACACGTACATAAAACCTTGTTAGCAAGTGATCGTATTGGTTTCCCACATCATTTAGCGTGACGACGCCAACCACAAAGCCTCACATACGTATACAAGCGTATCCATGAGCTAGATAAACTCTTGATTCTTGTAACACGCATGTCCTTGCACTCCGTTCGTTCTATTCGGTCGGAGAGTTCTTCACTTTCTTAAAACAATAGGAAGTCTAATGAAGTTAGACGCTGTGGGGTTTCAATATTCTGCTCGGTGCACTAACCTAAAGTTCTATTACTATATTGTTATACAGGGCTATTATAGCAGTATAATATTATTACATATATGCATACACATACGAAGAGCGACTTGTGGTAAGTGTACAGGTATGCAAGAGACCTTGATAAACGCACGAAAATGCTGTGCTTACTGGACGACGTCGAACAATGGCACCCCCTAGAAGCATTTCTGTTCTGCATATTTGAATCGTTAAATACAGGCCGAAGACAATGCGCCAAAACTTTTCCCCACGAATCCTATTTAAACTAGAACTGAAGTGAGTTCCAATTTTCACATGTTGGATAGTACAATTACTAAAAGTCAACACAGATATGAACATTGCACCATCGACATTTAAAAAAAAAAATGTGTCTTTTTGCTGTTGATTATCTGTTTTGCGCCAGTAGAGTAAGAATGATTTTTCACAGCATTCAACATGTAGAACCGTCTGTATGTTTTGAACTCTTTCACAGAATTAACATGGCAGGTGTTTAGAAAACAGGACGGTGCAGGCAGACAGAGGTTTGTTAAGACTTAACTTAAACCTCACGGACATTAGTATTCGTCCATTGTAGCTAGTGTCTTGGCATCGTCTCGATCAAGCTCGAAATATCCAAAAGTGTCTTGCATAGACCTCAAATACACTGGGTCATGTTCGCTGAAATTTGCTAAGCTCGCTAAACACTGAATTTTTCCACTCAGAAAATCACAGTGTAACTATAGAGGGCAGAGTTCTGTAGAAAGGCAGCGAAACCGAAACAATGAGAACGCTTCTGTTCTAATCGGTCATTCAGCTAAATGGTCGCCAAATTCGCTTTTCTTGCGGGCCTTTGCCAATCCACACAAAACACACTCGCTGGATGACACCAACAACAGCAGCGGTGGCGGCGTCGACGGCCAGTGAAGCAATGAATACTTCATTCTGTTACATGGCGAACTTAAGAAAAACACGCATGCGATGTAATCAGGCTGCTTGCCAGTGATCTGACAGAAGTCAAAGAGAGCAGAGCAGGGCGATCAGACGAAACGAACCGCTACCGATACCAGCGGTTGCAAGTATACTCGAGACACCGCCCTTATAACAGTTCCCGATCCTCAGCGCTCGTTTCTCCAGTACCGACGAGAGCCGTCCCTTTGGCGAGAGCGTTTGAAGCGGGAAAGAGGCAATGGACAAAACAGCCTTCAGCGAAAACTAACCTTTTTGTTGTCCTCTTTGCGTCGCACCGGCGCAAACGACGTAATGATCAGGTTGCAGTAGTAGGTGAGAACGATGCCGGCGGTTTTCGGTACACTTCCTTTTGCCTCTTTACTCTTTCTATTTATCACGAAGGAAAGGTTAAAGAAAACGAGCCCGAATGAAAGGAAAGGACGAATAAGCAAGCCTCAAGGACGCTGGCGAGGCAACGAAACGATCTGAGATTTTTTTGCCGCGTACAACTTCTACGTCGGCGACGCGGTATCTGTTGGAAGGGTGAAACAACCGAGAAAGTCTGTTACGAACGTGAGAGTAGAACATTTCTGCTCAACTAGCTTTCCCGTACGCTATATGTGCTATACTATGGTGTAATTTAAGCCAAGCTAATATACAATGTGTACTCCCTGAGATAGGCCAACCTTTCCCTAGTTTTTATAGGTATTCAATTGACGAAATGTGGGTCATTTTCTATTTTCTCTCATAACAAAACGAGTAGGACGATGTTTGCTCTACATAGCTTTTGAGGTCTAGAGGGGGGCTAGAGGGGAAAAGTCTATAAGCAGAATTGGGTAAGGTAATAATTCACTTGAGACGTAACAAGACTGGCCATGAGAATGACGTAAAAGCGTAACCATATTTGTTGTGTCGCGTGACGGCTTAGATGACAGTCCCTTTAGCTGTGACTCTATAATACGCCAACCTGAATCCTGGTCTTCTGTAAACGTGCACGACTCATGCCAAACAAGCAAGGATATTCTATCTAGCATTCAGTTCATATGTATCAATTTGTTTCGTACTCAATATCAGCTTCAACCTTACAGCGTCCATATATGTTTTGTTTTGATTTTCCTTATTTTTACGCGTCCGTACTTTTTCGTATAGAGAAAATTACACATGGACATGTAAATGTATGTCGATAAAAGGCGAGAGAAGAGATGTTATACATTTCTTGTTCAGAAAGGATGATTAGCAGGACGCTAAATGCACAACGGATAAATTATATACGTCTCAGCTTTGCTCGTCAAGTCTGTAGCGTCTGGTATATCTTGTTTACTTTTAACGACGAAACGATACAAGATCCAAATAAGTCTTGCCCCGCAGCTGCCGCGACTCTTTTAGCGGTGGTCGGCACCGTCTGGCAATCCTCGAGAAGCGCGTAACGTAAAACGCTCTTCAGTTGCGTAAATCATAATTTGTTTTTCGCTATTAATGTATGTTGAGCAAACAAAAAGTCTGTCCCGAATAGAGACATGTACAAAAAGACATATCTCGGTACATCTGTGTACAAGATGTATGTACAATGTTGAACATTGATTCGGACGTTGTGTTCCTAAAATTATTTTATAGTGTCTTTCAGCTTCGAAGTCTGCTCATATCGTAAAAGAGTCTGCTGGTATCCGTAGTGATCGTATCTGAAGTTTTGCGGCGTGCAGACAATATTTTTTTCCCAAGAAAATAATGCTATTGACAGTTTTTTTGGTAGAAGCATCTGTTTGGCTGGATCCGACCCATTTTACGGCCGTTTACGCAGCCTGGCTTTATATTCGATTATGTTTTTATAATGACTACGAAAATATTATTATTGCCAACAGTTAGTATTAGCAGTTCGGCAAACCAGCTCTTCAAGCCAGGTCTTCATTGCGCCTAGGAGCAGGTTTCACGATTCTTTTTTAAACCTAAACCTATTTGATACTCTCGCACTATAAGAACAAAATGATAAATTCAGATGAATGTTTTTATCGAAACATACCTTAAATTTACTCATCGCAATAGAGGAACGCCTAAGGCGGCCGAGTTAAAGGTAACGAGGAGCAAGATAACGTTAGGAGAAAAATAGATCACTTACTTGACGCAGATGTATATTAAAACACACGATAATAGATTGCACTAAGCCTATTACAGTTTTTTAGTAAGTAACCTCTACGATAAGGAAAATTCCTGCTGTCATTCTACGAAGGAGAAGCAATCGCACCTGCATTTTGTTAAACACTGCTTTTGCTTTAAGGCTTATATAGCTGCTTTTTTACGACGGTGATGATGAAGTATTCAATGCCTCGTGCGTTCCTATATGCTGCGAAAAAGGAGGATGCTTGTATTTTCAACTGTCTCTCTTTCTATACAATAGACGAGATTTATGTGTATCTGTTCTGAGAGCTTTATCGTCACTGAACAGTCGAGAGGTCATGCCACGATCGGTTATCTTCAAATTCACTTTGAGGAAAATGTTCAGCTGTAGCTGTTTCTGTAAAAAATGGTCCTGTTTATTTTTTGCAATAGAATACAAGAAAAAGCTTTGCTTGAAGATCATATCCTTTACGTGGCGATCCAGTCGTCTGCTTTCCTTTCACTAGCAGCGTCACGGCAATGCCGTAACGATGAACCCCACCGACACGAGACTAAATGCCGGCAAGTGACGAAATAGCACGCGCATAGCAATATAAGAAAACGGTTGGCGACAGAAAACTAAAAAATTAGTTTGATCCCTTTTGATAAACATTTATTTGCATCTGGTGAAGGGGGGCGAACTTAAAAATATAGCGGAAATTATGACAATAGACGGTACGATTAGACAATGGCGCACCTATCGAAGCAGAAAACGTCCCAGCTCAGATAAGCTTCAAAAATATATAGTAATGAACAATATAATATGCGGTGGCTTTCTTATTTATCCCTCATTCTAATATATATATAATAATACAGTGAATGCCCTGCTGGGTTTCAACGCCGTCAGACCGGCAATCCCATCTTGCGGGTGGGTACAAAGTCAACTTTCACGTGGTCGTTGCGATGACCCATTGCACACTTCCCAGTGAGAAGCTTTTGTACCGAATGGTTTTCTGTCAGTTGACCCGTTTGCTGTCTGGTTTATTGTGTGAGCATCTCACAGCAGCAATAACAGAAGTCTTTACGCCTTTTTCCCTCTAAGTCCTACCCTGTTGCGGGTTCCTTCGACATACATGTATGGAATTGGACGGAGGCTTTTGTCCGCTTGGTATCGTTGTGCGTCATTTACTGCGCCTATGTAGTAAGAAACAGTTGCACTGCGAGAACGAATTTCGTTTCCAAAAGGATTGTTTTAAGTCCACTGCGACTTCTGTTTGTTTGCATAAGCGCAAAGCCCATCAATGATTATATCAAAGGACGTCTTCAATTCAACTTGTATGAGAATTCTATAACGATCAATGAAAACAGAATAATACAGATAAAGTATCAAGTTTTGCGTGTTACATTGACAGATCAACGAGATGATCGGGTAGAATCACCTGTAAAATCCAAATTGGCTAAACTCAGTTTCTTCTAAATCACCCTATCCCGCCTTCCAGGACAATATTTTCTTTATGTTGAACTCCGCAAACAATCGTTTATATACACACACAACAGGATATACACTATTTAGTTCATGGCAGGAACTCCACACGGTCACCGTAGCTTGTTCCTTGGAAATGTTATTTTTAATAGGTTTCTTCAAGTAACAATTTCATGGAATGGTTCGCTGCAACAAGGCTTGAATCATATATAGGACCACATATTTGCCTGAAAATGAAGTGTGCTGAATACGCGAGCTCGTTTGGAGAACCACACCGGTTAATACAAATATTCCGAGGGATCTATCCACACACAACTTGCGATGCTAGGTTCAGCTATCAAAGTCACCCTACACGTTCACAAAGTGCGAAGTAGGCCAACGTCAGTCCTGCTTAGGCGAACTTTGAGACCTTAACATCCGGTACCCCAAGTGAACTGATTATTTCTCATCGAAAAACGGGAATGCGGAAAAAATATGGCCACGATACGCCTACCTATTTTAGCTTATCGGGTAATGACAGTCACAAAACTCCACCTGTGGCTACTACCTTTCGATGATATGACTAGCTGCCACCTGGTGACGTGCTATAGATCCATGATATGTCATATGTCTGTCTAACGATAATCCAAATAATACGACTTATTATAAAATTTTAATTTGAATGAAAGTCGCCGACGTCTATCATCAACGCAAGTTTCTGTGCTCCATGCCCAGCCTACGCTAGCGGCCGTTTCAGTACATTGGCTGGACACAAACGGCCGTCGCTGTACAGGGAAGAATTGGGAAAACTTCGTTGGACATACAGCAACTCACAAGTACCCAGGTTGTTTTAAAAAAACAAGACGATAAAACAAACATGACACGAAGATGCTATAACGTGGATCAATGAATATGTTAGTACGTTTACTTAGTTAGTTAGTTAGAGCTACTTTATTATGTATTATATTCATTCGACCTACGTCTTGCTTCGATAGGTCCCTCGTTCCGTTTACGTTAGCAACGCGTAACCCTCTACGCATTATAGCATTCGCCCAAATTGCTCATGTACTATAGGCGTACCAGGAGCCTTGGCTGCTATTCTTTACAGTGGAGAAATTCTGGGATCTATTATTAAGTTAGAAGAATTCTGAACCCACGGTTTCATGATTTATTGACCCAGTATAGATAGGGAACACTTGACAACTATCGATCAGTGGCCGCTTGGTAGTCTCTTGGTGGTTGAAATCCAGGCATATACATCAAATGTCAGATGATGTTTAGATAAGAATACATAATAGCTCTATACGCGCGCATTTCAGGTTGTTAGAGTTCAAGTAGTCACCGAGTGCGCTCTGTTTCACTTATTTTAAAATCTTGAATATTCTTACTAAGCACTTTTCTGAGTAGCTTAGCTGAATTATACAGTTTATTCAGTAATAATATAGTGGTAATATTTACATAGATTTCAATAAGCTTTAAGAATTAGGGACTTTCAAAGAAGTTCCACTAGTCGCATTCCGTTCGTCCTTCACTGTATATCTGCTCCCGCTCCGCCTGCTGTATGTCAGATAGCTTTTCAATTCAGAATACCACTTTGGCAGGAGACAAGCAGCCTGTTTTAAGGATCACTTACTGCTTAAGTAATCAAAATACCGTATCCAGCAGCATGAGCGTTAGTCCAATAATGGCACGCAAAAGCCTGAGAAATTGTTTTCAGAAGAACACAGGGCCGCGGTTGCCAAGAACACGAACGCTTGGAACCCTTCAGTCGCTTTTTGTCCAGTCATCGTTGCTGGTACCGCCCATTTGCGGTCCAAAATCGAAAAATGGGGACTCGATTTTTTGCCCACCCACCCACCACGATTCAAGCAAGCTGCTTGCATCATAGATACTGTTTCGTCGGTTTGAAAAATAAAAATGTCAACTCTTGTGAGACGCATACTGACAGGAAGCTTATGGCTTTGGCCAGCCAATCTCCTTAGGCAACTCAGTTTCAATTTATGGATAATTAATGGCACTAATTACTATTATCCTCTGATTGTGCCATAGGACAGCTGCCTGTAGATTCAACGCTAAATTACGCTGTGAGCCACAGGTCATTTAAACGTACCACGTATGTGTAAATCATAATGTACGTTGTTTTATTTTAATCACAGGTCAGCTTTACACTAACCTATTACACGCTATTTTTTTTCGGGGAGGTACCACCAAAGGTTTTTAAGTCTCTATGGGTCATGACCGGACCGAAATTCGCTCCTTGCCTAAGAGAGGCTAGCGTGGAAAGTCTTTGCGCGCTTAAAATCTGGACTCTGGCTGCTGGAGCACGCCTGTATAGTAAAAAGCAATTTTATGGCTCAGGTTTAACCAAACCCCACACGCACAAACGCTCACAAATAAACGTCGAGAAGCCTCAAACCTCGTTAGTGTCGACCATTGACTGAAGGGCTGCCTTCGTCGGGCCACTAGACGGTCAGTTGGTAATAAGCCTTAAGCAGATCTAGTTTAGGCGGGAAGCTTTTCATATAGCACTGTTGCATTTCTCTCCGTTACTTACCTTGTTATGTCCCCATTTGCCCTAGGACTACTGCCGTTGCCGTCGCAACCACTAGCATGATTCTACCTACGTTGCCTTCGGCCCACATTCTCTTGGATTTACTTCTGTCCTAGCCTCAACTTTGGAAAGGTACCGGTGCTAATTTTAAGTTAAAAAGCCTTACCGCCGTTTACGGTACAGAATTTTTTCTTTGGGGGAGGGGGGGGTCACTCGGAGGTGAACCCGGAGACTCTTTCATGATAAAAAGTGAGCACTCTGTTGAAGCGTTAGATTGGCCACATACTGCACGACCTTGACTCGAAGAATTCCACGATTGAGGACATAGCCTCCTGATTCAAAGTGAATTCCACAATACGCGAAGCTAATTGCTTTTGCACGTATTAACGTATTTTGTCGTTACGATAAACAAGCGGCAATTTTGCGTTCGAGTCGTCTCGATGTCAATTTACGCTGCCATAGCGACACTTCAGACTTGTAGTCTTTTACGATAGCTTTGCAGAGAGGAGGAAACAAAAAAAAACGTGCTGTAAATCTGGGACACCAGTATATTAACATTGGCTAAGTGAATAGAAAAACAAGTGCTTAATCATTTGACTATACCGGCTTTTGGAACATCCTGAACCGAACACGTCGCATGCTTCCAGGTGGTTTCATCTTCATATTTTCTTAATTGAAGAATGAATCGGCTCAAGGCTTACGATCATTATCTCTTTATAATATTACACTATACGAGGTTATCTAAGGCATATACCAATCGACTACGAAATAGTGAATCACTGATAAAATTGAACAAAAAAAAAGTCGTTACGTTGAAATTACATACACCAAAGAGAAAAAAATGGCAGAAGCTGCGAAATCTGGGCTTGCAGCATAAGGGACTTGTCTGCACCTCTAGGCATGCTCTCGTTGTATTAAACGTAGTAAATTTTCGACCAATTATATGTGTCTCTCTATATATATATATATATATATATAATTATATATCGAATCATAGCGTTTACGTGATTTTGGATTAGTGTCTATGTATGCCCTGCTAGAGTCTCGCAATCGCTCGCGAGAACTGCACCTGTTAATTTGCGTTTAGTGTTTCCCATGGTATTGAATAAGATTTGTGTAAATGAGCTCAAGCCGTATACCCTGTTTTTATCACCGAGGGCCATCACTGTCTTCAATGTATCGCGACCTCCCCGTGTGTGTACTCACAAAATTCCATTGTTTTCGAAACCGGGTCAGATAGCTTACGGCTTTCGATGCAATAGAGCGTATCTTGCACGAGTCTGCGACAACAAAATCACCGAGAAATACACCTATTATATGCCTGCAAAGCGTAAGTCTGTTCTCGTCTAACTGTTTATTTTTAGTAACGCAATCACTATCTATATAGGAATATTTGCGTGTATATATATATATATATAGGAATATCTCAATATGAAAGCTGAAGCAGTAGCGTTGATACCATTCAGCTCCTGAGCACCTGTAGGCGGTATTGAGTTATTTTTTATCATCTGAATGGAGTTCAGCGTTCGGAATATTGTCACTTTGATGTTCCTTTCATGGCGCGTTTGCTTTGTCGATGGGCCACCATTTCGGCATGTAGCTAGGTGATGGGCACCCCACGGGTCTGTAGCTCGGTGACCTTCGGGGATCTATGACGTGCATACTTCTAAATAATTGTATGTTGCTGTTCACCTTGCTGTAGATTAATTTATTATTATTGGAACTTTAGCGCTGATGAGAAGTTCTATGTCTACGAAATCTACAGACACTATAGGATCACAGGTACGTGATAGGACTTTGAGCTAATCCCAGATTTCCTGCAACGCCTCTTTGGGCTGAGTTCCGCAGGTAACGCGGCAGTTTTCCTAGCTCAAATTTTAAATAGTTAATAATAGTAAACTGTGCTTAAACAGGCCGGCCATTGTAGCAAGCTTTTGCTTGCTGGATTCGAAGAGACCGGTTTATAATCCCGGTTCTCTATTGAAAATAGCAGCAAATAAGCCTGTATTAAGATTGGCCGTTGGCCGCCTTTTGAGTTGATAATATTACGCAGATTATTTAGTTGTTAATTAATTTTATAATAGCAACGCTCCCAGAACTGTTCATCGTATGCGAAACTTTCTAAGTTATCTTAATGAATGCATTTTATTTTCATTTAATTTCAACAATACATTGCGTAAGACAGCGCTTTTCGCGACAACACGATGTCAACTTAGCAAACCGTCAAAAGGGGTACAAACATCAGCGGATGGATTTTGAAGAAGTTCTGGGAAGATATCGAAAATTTAAATTGCTATACTTGCTCTACTGCTTATTACAGCAACGGAGAGTGATTCTGCTCGTTGGCTGAAAGATTTTAAAGAAAATCCGTGTAGTTATCAGTTGAAAACTTTTTCAAAGAAGATGTGCCTAATCTCTGTTCTGGTAAGCAGACACAACACAGCTCAGCCTACTAAAAGGCTCTTTCAGGCCGACCTATCTGTTGGGACGCAAGCCTATGTAAATTAAACAATAGGCATTGCTTACGATTTCCTTCTCAAAGCAAGTTGAAGATTACGTGTGGCCACCGTTCGATAACAAGTCATCGTATAGTCAACCTTCATTTCGATCTGTCAATTGTTGTTAGCTAGAGCTGGGGAGCCGTCGGGAACATGTCATTATTGTTGTCGGTCATATCTAGCATAATGTGTACCAACAATAAATAAAAACATATAACAGTTCTCGTACCACTTCGAAAAAACAATGGTCTAGATTTTACTAGCATTGGCAAAATGGAAGGTCTTAAAATTAGGGTGGTTATTCTCGTGCACAGGTTCAAGCAGGAAATACAATGATTTAAGGTAGGCGTGAAGAGGCGCTAACCTTTAGAGACGTTTCTGCTCGATTGATCTGCCATAGATACTCTGAATCAAAACGATCCGGATGTCAAGTTGAAAAGTTGCAACTTGAAAATGGTTGGCTAGAGACGAGAAGACTGTACGCGAGCCAAAACAGTCATGTACGCATAAACTTATCATTCAGTTCACTATAAGCGACTGACGCAAATCCATACTCTCAAGAACGCTGTGACTCCGATTAAACAAAAACGTTCGGCTTTATTTAAACCTAATCAGTATTATGATGAGCGGCATTTCGGTACCTTCTGGTCCGAACTTACTGACACCTTTGAAATGTTCGATTTATGTAAAGAAGCTTGTTGAGAACAGCAACATAAAAAATAAGGTCGGGCTTCGGACGTTACTTGACGAATTTTATCGTTCTAAGTTATAAATGAATGAACGAATGAAGTGTTTTGTACAACATAGGCAGCTTTATAAATTTTCAAACTAGACTGACAACGCGAATTGGTACTTTTGAAGCTTGAGAAAATGATAAATAAATGCACACGAGCTTATATATTCTGCGCTATTTAGTTAACTATATAGTCTAATTGTATATATTTTTTTGTATTTTTCTCCTATTTTAGTATTTTGTCCCCTATATCAGCCTTACAACTCCTGCCCAACGATCGGCTATGCATACTGCACAGTACTATGATTGTTGCACCTCTTGGCAACTACGTTTGATAAACAATCAAACAGATGTGGCAATTGAAGGTGTCAAGGGGTTCAGTTGCGGCGAAAAGTTAGAACACTTTTTTGCTCTGATAAGTTAAACTTTGAGTTACTAGAATCATTTCACCAAAACAAACGCAACATTTACTTGCTGCACAAATATATCCTCACGTTGTCTTCTTAATACCTTCTTCTTTACCTTCGGAACTTCATCGGCTGTAGGTCGTACACTCTCCCATTCACAGCCCCCCCATATATCAATGCGACCGGAGGATTAGATATTCAATAGGCTGAACGGTCACAACAAATCTATCGGGTGATTCTGTGGCTGCAAATTCTCGTAGCTACGCTAGCTTTCCCAGTTTCTTTTTTCGAACAGAGAAGTCCATTATAAATATTGTAATATGCACACAACTGTTTAGTTATAAATGTGGGCCATTTAAACGCAGGACAGCCCTATTTGGTCACCATATGACCTTTTCTTTTAGGAGAATTGCCCTCAGCAGCTAAACTACATGGCACCATTTAAATTGGCTTTGGACAAGCGTACAATAATTTCTAGTGATTGTATATTGCCTTCACTGTACCATTTTGATCTGTACATTATTAGTAAATTATGAACGTAACACTATATCACCTGCCAACAAATGGCCAGTCGTTAGACAAAATACTAAATATCGTTTACAGCACTAATACCCAATAAACAATGGATGAAACTCATATAGAGGGGTTCTGCTCTCTATCTTCCTTACACACTTTGATTCGAAAACTGAAACAAAATAGACCTATTCCTAGGTTATGAAATTTGTCTTTATCTAGCAGCAAATTGTGATCATAAATAGAAAAAAGCAAGCATCATCTAAATACTTACACGTACATACACATGCGGAAAACGGATCAAAAGTTACTATTTCGCATTTCATGGAGACAATTTTAGCTCCAGCCTTGTTCACTCCTGGAACTGATTTTCTTTAAATCATTTATTTTAAAAATTTAGCGACCCTACAGACATATAAGTTCGCGCAGGCCGTGTTGACGCCAAGCGGCGTGCCTCAAGGGACTGCATCGAAATTGTTATGGCAGCTTCCTTTGTGGATTAACAGTCATCACCGTTATTTAATGTCGAACCCGCCTACTGACTAAACGATTGCGTTCAACTTTTTCTTCTTGATGTCTTTACCTTTACTTTATTTCATGTACAGTCGTCCTGAGTAGGCAAGAAGCCGCCGGATAAATATTTTTGCAAGGCTTCGTACGGTGGAAGATGGAACGGTTTTTGGGCTCCTTTACAGTCTTCTGCTAGACCCCCACAACCACCCCGTCTTTAACCTTTATTGTGCACACCGATTGAATGATGGCCACTGAAGCGTAGGTCTCAGCTCTCAATTTCTGAGCTTCATGCTGTTCTAGAAACATCTAGAAGCCTAGTGAGCTGTACTGAAGCGCCTTAACCAAGGCCCATTTTAACGTTTATTCTTTCAATGGACGTGGGTGGTTACGCCAGTGCCCAACACCGGCGCAAGTGACAGCAGTGAAAATACTAACGTCGACACAGCTGGTGACGACAGCCCTTGCTAAATCTATTTCGGAGACCCACTTGCTCCCAGCCTCCTCCCGATCCCTTCCTCTCACGCTTTTAAATGCGCGCGGGCGTTTTGTATGCTTGCGAAAGAATGCTATAGGTCCTGTTTGCTACCATTATTATTACTGGCGCTAGCAAAAGCTTCCAAATCACAAGTCGTACATCCCAATTCCTGGCATCGCATTCCAATGTTCCTATAGAAAACCTTCTTGACGCAATTGGATATCCTGCCGGTTATGCGAGTGCTTCACTCCTCATTTCCTCAACGCCGTCCGACTTGACGGGGGTCTTACGCCTCTCAAGATGCGAAATTACACAGTGCAGACAACAAGCGCCTGGCACCTGCAAATTGCTGAACTGTAACTATGATCTCGAATCGGTACCGCAAAATGCAGGTAGCGTACGATGACCGATACCAAAACATTATACGTCAATAATGTGTATGTAGCCTTTTCTTTCAATTGAAGTGCGTTTATCGGTCGATGGCCGGACGCGACCCCGACTGTGAGTCGCCGGCGTAGCACACGAATTCGGTGGAAACAAGAGTAAAACCAATATTGATTTAACTGAATTTCGCCGCACTCTCTACTCTGTTGGCAAGTTTACATTGCAAACCAAGCATGTGAATACTAGCAGATGGTCTCTATTTTATGGGGCACGGTTTTTTTAAAGTAGTGAAAGTCGTCCATAGCGAGAACGATTCAATCCGTCTAGCTTCGCAGTTGTAAAGAAGGCATGCTGGGGGGGGGGGGGGTGCGTACTTTCCTCTTTTCCATTCTGTCTTTTTGGTATTCATCTCTCTCGCGCCCGCAACCCTTCACTGTTCGCCAGTCGTGCCATTTTTGTCTGCCATACACACAGAGGCACACAAACACACACATACACATACGTTGCCACAGATAGTGAAACGCTCACAACCCCACAGCATCAGGCTTGAGGTGAAGGTCGTTAACCTGCCGCAAAACGAGAATAGAATACGCTAAGTATGATAGATTTAACAATTTATTTAGAATGTGGGCCAATTAACGCCAACCAGACATAGCGAAGATGAGGTACTTCCACTGACAGATGGCTAAGTTAGGTACTCTCTCAAATATAGGCAGCACAACTAGCCCAGCGAATGTGAAATTGCTTGCTTAATATCCTTGTTAAACAAAACACCCAACTTACGGCAGAGTAGTATTTCAGGGAACTTAAATAGCACCCCCGGGTACTAAGCTAGAAGCGGCCAATTGAAGCATGTCATCCAGCCTCTTATAATCAGAAAAACAATGAGTGAATCCAGCACGCAGGATCTCGTAAAATGTGTAATTAGCATTAAATAAAAGCTAACTGAACGTCTGACTTGAGGATTGCAGTGTCTCTATCATGTGTCTTCCATAACTGGGGAACACGCTATGTTTAAGTGTGGAAGCTCAACCAAGCTCTGTGGAAGCTGCTACCTAAGCATACTTCGTAAAATCAATTCAGGCAAGGTTCTCGCATTCTTCCGCATCAGGCAATTTCCGTTAAATATCGACCTGAAGACAACAAAGCACAATTTGCCCTGCTTGACCTGGTTGTTGGGAACCCAGCTTGACTCGATCGATCTCTTTGTCGCGTTCCAGTCAGTTCGATCATCAAGGCAGGCGAGGTAAAACGACGTGGGTTATACGGGCGCCCGATTTGATCCTTCTCATGATTTCCTTAGTTGTTTTTGGTCCTTCTGACTACTATATACAATTCGTCGACCACCCTTTGTCATGCCCTTAACGACCTTGGACCTCCTTAAAGTTATACCTGTAATATGATTTTCCCCAATTTACTGCAATCGTTTCTATTACTGAAAATATGCTGAGCTCGCCCGCTACTCCACCCCCCTAAAAAATGAGCAGATTATTTTTCAGCAAACTGCTCTCAGCTTTACAGGTTTTTTCATACCTGTAGTGGCTATAAGCGGCTGCTCACTTCTATACCACATAAACATAGAATACGACCGACTTCATTTCTTAAATACAACGATCGCTTTGCACTCGTTAGGAAATTGCAATAAGTCTATTGCGTTCTTGACCGTATAGAATGAAACGGTGATATTATCTTACCATTGGAAACCGTATTGAAAGGGGCAATTTTTTTTTGCTTCGGTATATGTCAATGAGATCTGGATATGTAAAGATGAAGTCTCCTATTATATCTCATTTCTGTCTGTGTGTGTATCTTCACCTCAGTTTCAGTGACGTTTCTGGATCCCGGTCTTCAACAAGTGCTACTTCACAGTAGGCATAAAACCTAATCGTTCTATATGTCGAATTGCATAGATAAAAGACACGCATCGAAATATAGTAATTTTATGACTAAGGATAAGTACATAACGAATTCTCTGAACATGGTAACTCTGAGAGCGTCACTGAACATAGAAGAATTTACTGGTCCATAGCCCTTATGGATTTCCATGCATGAACGGTGTGCACTCTATACGTTAATGTCAGTAACAGACTGATCTGACCGTAGAGAATACGACTGTGTATATTAAAATATCAGATACTCGTACCGATTTTAGAAGGGCTGCCAAAAAGCAGGCACTTTTGTACGGCCAAATGCTTGTAGAGGTCTTATCAGAAAGTTAAGATTAGTAAGGAATAAAAGAAAGCTCAAAAAGTATTAGCGAATAATACGGAAAGGTCCCGCTTCATCTAGTAATAGTTCGTTCTTCTATCCCAGTGCGAAGTCATCAAAATGGAGCAAACGCTGCTGAATTCTCATCGCGTTTGCCATGCGATGATGCCTTAGCGGTGTAGTCTCGACAGTCGACAGATGAGCCATATGTGCATAAACGGATAGTGATGCTTTGCTGGGCGACGCTTTCCCCATTTGGACATGCTGCCAATACCGTTGGTTCCCGCGTCTGTCGCCGACAGGAAGCACCCATTGGTTGCGGCAGTTAGCGCCGCTGATGTCTAAGCGGTCATCTTTCTTCTGCACGCCCTAAGTTTATGTTCCTGGAGCAGCTCCATCCTTAGGCAACGTCACCACCCCCTCCAGCGCTTCGTCTCCTCTTAACCGTGGTTGGCCGGAGCAAATACAACGAAGCAATCTGATTTTGTATCTTTACATTCCGCCTCTTTTGTTCCGCGTCACTCACAGGGTATACTGCAGCGATACCCCATAATATGCATTTGACCAAAAGTAGTTTGTGGTCATTTATCAAGTCGAAGGCATTTCGGGTACCGGGAACGAGTCCCGCCCCGGCCCCATCTAAAATCAACGTCTATGATACGAAGCGTCTGTCTGTTGAGGACGACTCAACGATTCGACCAGCTGAACCAGCTGTTACGTGACGGTTAACTTCCTTTCCGTGAACCTGAAACCGGGAGAGGCAAAAGCTAACAACGTTGAGTGAAATGCTCCTTAGAGCTGCCGGTTAGTTTATTACTATCAGCAGACTCGATCTATTCGTGACGATAGCGTAGGTTAATTTCTGTACAAGCTATAGGTTTGAAAATTGCGGGTCAGCCAGTTGCTGCGTGTCACATTCTGTGCTTTCCTCCCATCCTGAAAACCTCCCGAAAAGGCGGACGACCAACTTTCGAAGCACGGCCTGTTCTTTTTTGCTACCTTTTAGTGGTCGCAAAACTATTGCGTTACTGACACAGGTGTACTCGTACTGACAAAATCTATTATACTATAATTATAAAAACAGCAAAATGAAGAAACTGAAAAAAAAAAAAAAAAAAAGATCATTTTAGGTGGCGACAATTAAATATAGACCTGTTAATAACGAAGAAGATGGGTAATCATTATAATATCTATCTACCGACTATTGTTGGTGCACACACATGTTGGCCAAAAAACGTTCTTATTCTGCGGTTTATCATGAGAACTATTTTTGTAAAAATTTTAGGATTCTTCCTTTCTTTGATCTCTTTAATCATTGTTTAGTTTAACTAATTTCGCCAAGAAAAGGTTTCACAAGAGTCCACTGGGCGACGTTCCAGTTTTCTTATTAAATGTCAGAACTGGAAGACAAACTTTAGCTTTGTTATTTAATGTTATAAACAGTTGTTATCATGGTAATTTAAGTTATTTAGTTTAAATTCGGATTGAAATTTCGTATTGCAGCCGCGAGAAACTTAAGATAAGTTTATCTCGCTGAAATATTGTTTGTATTCATATGGTGCAAGCATGGCTTGAATGACTTTCCGATTTTACCTCTTAAGTTACCTATTCTAACAGCATGAGAGATGTGTTCGCTTGAATAGATAAGTGTGCCGTTAAGCTTAGCTTCCTTCGCGATTCTTCACAGATGAAGATTGAGAGGCTTTTGAACGTGTCGCATATTGTATCTGCAAGAGCAAAAGAGCTGATGAAGTAACTAGCACCGAAATCGCCTCTAAATAACTTAGTAAATATAATAATAATAATAATAATAGGAGCTTCGCCAGGTTTCTTTGCTTGTCTGTCGTTTCTTGATACAGGAAACCTATTGATTACAGTCGAGCCACTCGCGTGTTATATCCTTCCGATGAGCATGAACCTCTTCCCGACTACTGACCGACGTTTAAAGCCAAAAAGCAACAGCCCGTTGTTTCCATCCCTCTGCCTCTTTTACCCTGTCTATAAAACGTTGACAGTCGTCTGTGCAAAGATTTACCTATTCGTTCATGTCGATACCCATCGTGCAGTACTAGTTTTAAGCTCGTTTTAGGCTATTCGCTATCATAACGGACCCAGAAGTATAGACAAACTTGAGCCTGGCTACCGATATTCCTCGTTGCAAACAAGAAAAGATCGATCCGAATTGTATGATCTGCCACATGGTACAATAAATTATACCGACGACTGATAAGCTTACTTTTTACGCATTACCATGTAACCGAAGTAACAGCCGCATTCGTGCGTCTTCAGACAGCATCTTATGAGCAATATTATTAAAGACGATCGTTTGGCGAAGAAAGCACTCAATTAACATTGTGCTTAGACGCATAACTTTGACTGAATATATATATATTAAATAAAATAACGGAATGAAGGAGATTTTATTGTAAGTTGACATCCAGTCGAATCTCTCTTTAGGAACACATGCACAACTTACCTTTAGGGACCCAGTTTAGGTTGCCACTTGAGATAGACGTGGCCATTGTTACCGCTAGATTTCAGTTGGCCAACAGAAATGAATCGTAAGCCCTGGGACATCTTGATTGTGTCCTGACAGTTGCAAACGTCAGCCGTTAACGAAAGTGTGATTTTTCTGACGGATTTCGTGACCTAGTAACATCTAAACACCACCGGTAGAAAAAAAAAATGTTTACATTTGTCAAAGCAACAGAAGACTAAAGTCACTACGAGTATGCAAGGTAATAAATATGATTTTTTTTCTAAAAGGTAAGGTTCGAGGCGGTTAAATGCTAAGTTTTTTTTTTTTTTTTTAAATATTTTTCAAGCTAATATCATCGAAAACCTAGAAAGTTAGTGGGTGTATAAAGAATTAGCAGTAATATAACCATCATCAATAAAACGTGCTAAATTGATTATGATAGATTAAGCCTGAAATTCAAGCGGCTGTATCATCAACTCGTTTCAAAGTCTCTATCAGACTTCAACTTGACAAACATCTAGATTACCCTAGAAAATAAACGGGTACACTACTAATAATAACGATAACAGAAATGGCACTTATAAAAATATTGGTAATAATACGGAGTTGATGGTTGACGGAAGCGTAAGTACTGAAGATATTTACCATTGGCTGAACCTAAAATTCAGTCACCATCAAGCGTGAATGTCTTTCATCAAGTTTTAACTGCTCGAGCACGAAGCGATCATCATTGTAGTCATCGTCTTCAGTACGTCATCAAGACGTAAAAGATGCCCATTCTTACTTCTTTAGCAGGTGCTTTAGATGATGTTGTCCTCAAACAGCCCACGTACTTTGACGTACAATTGTTATGGCCTTTTGTATCTCAGAGTAGTTGTTGTGGCGTTTTGACTACCGTTAACATTGCTACTCTACACTCAAGCATCAGAACGTTAAGGCGACTGCGAGTCATCGGTGTGTGGCTACTAACAGCAGTGTTTCTGTGGCAGATATATCCACGATGTAGGATATTGATGGTCTACCACGCACATGTAGATCCTGCCCCGAGCATACGCGACATGAACCACCTGTAGTTGCCCTGACAGGTGGACTCGAAGTAGATGTAATTGTAGTTGTCAGCATAAAACGTACTGGGTTTGTATACAAGTGGTACTCTGTGCCATTGTCCGATGGTCCGAAGAGAAAGAATACGTGTGTTTGCCATCGCAACATCAGCACCGAATCGTAGAGATCTACGATTTTTAGACGGTAACAATCGGCAAAGAGCTAGGGTTTTTCGCGTAAAGAATGCAATTCCAAGCGGCTGGCTTCTCCGATCCTATTATTCGCTGAATTCATTCATAGACCTATATCAGTTACTCTGACGGCTGTCTTCGGAACTTTAGTTCACAATCGGCTCCAGACAATTCTTCTGAGCAAAGAGCATGGCGGCAAAACAAAGCTTATAAAGGAGGAACATTTACATTAAAAAGGAGAGGGATAGTCCATTCGAAGTAGCCACTTGCTTATCGTATTGTCAGAGCGAGATTGGAAATTCCAACTACCTAGTGAAGCCCATTGATCGTGAGGAACAAACGGACGAAGACGCAGTTGAGCCTATCCTTGTTACAAATACAACATTCATTAATCCCGTCGTATTAACAAAGCTCTAAAAAAACTTAAAAAGTGTCACTGTGTTGTATGTGAAGAAAGTTGCGCTAAAAATTACGAGATCAATCTGTCTCGCTCATAGGCGAAACTCATATGTAGCATTTGTATATTTGACCAAGCAGAACACCGGGGTTGGATCCATACACGCCGACATACGTCGTCAGTCGTAGCTTTTATATGTACCATGTATGATATCGAATAATATTTATTATTGGCGGGCCTTACAACAGTAGAAGCAGCGGTTATAGCGATGCTCACCTGAAGTATACGACACATTTTGCTTGCTATCGTGGGTATCTGTATTATTGCCAATGCGGTCATTGTCTGCCTTGCACTTTACTCCGGAGTGTACACATAGGCCTACCGATGTTGATTCTTCTACTTCTTAGTTCACTCTTTCATATTGTTTTTGCAACGACCTTAACCTACCGGAATCGACAAGCGTCGCAAGCATTGGTCAGATCTTCTGCAACCCCCACCGCCGCCGTTTGTACTTCCTTTTATCGTCGATCTTGTTTGTTACGTTGCCTTTGACGTTGATGATCCGTCCTAAGATAGACAATTCTGTGTGCTTTCAAAAGCCTTCCCGACGGGTCTTAATAGCGCACAACCACAGTCTACTTCGCGCGTTCGGCAATCGCACCAGCAGCTTCGCTGGCCCGCCCGGTCGGCTGCTTTGCTCATCTGACATCTATAGTCTGCCTTAGGTTGAAACTCCTTCGCCTTCAGCCACCGAAGCCAGCTTAGGAACTTTGGAGCCTTCAGCCAGCCAGCCAGCCAGCCGGCCGCTCGTCCTTCCATGTGATAGACCAGCAGCCCGAACGCGCAGCTCTCTTAAAAAGGTGCACCGGTCGTGTATCTTTGTTGCGCCGCTCCACTGTTGCCTCTGCCGTTCTTCTACGGCGTGCTTTTATCGGGCAAGCCCCAGCCGATCTTGCCACCTGGTTCGTCGTTCCTTCCGCTACCCCCGCTCGTACTTTGTCACATAGAACAAAGATTGAAGCAGCGATGGAATGGGTTATTGGAGGATTTGTGTAGGGAAAAGAAGACATGCGACCGTTTGGCAGGCCGGCCGACCCGGCGTTTAGTCACTCAGGGCACTAATGCGAGTAATTTTTTTTCTGATAAAAGTTAAATGAGTAGTCGATCGTGTGTCGACAACCTCTTGTCGTATCACTTTATTTCGAAGTCTGTCCGATATCGAAAATTTGTCAACACCACTTGACTGGGGCGCGTAGTCTCACCCTGGGTAGCGTCGAAGAATCAAAAGTTGTTTGAAAAGTTTTTTAAAAAATGAAAAAACGATACGTTTTACCACTATACTATAAGCACTTTCTATTAATGAAATATTTTTCTACTTACTATTTTCGGTGAAAACTGAATATCATACATACTGTTCGTTCAACGACTTCCCAAAAATTAGTCTATTTTTCCGTGTCTCTCATAAGCAATAATATTTATGGTAGGATTGGCTTGTTTTATATGGTTTCCATACTAATACTCTTTCAACAAACAACAATATATGTAGCATGGTGAAGACCAATATAGCACTTTACCACTACGATCTGACGTCATGTCGCTACGTTATATCTAACCTTATACCGTTATGGTTAAATTACAGTTCTTGCTGTGTTTGGCAACATCTTAATCATTCTTTCGGTGTATAAGGAGAAATCATTGAAGTGCGCAACAAACTACTTCATTGTGTCGCTAGCGTTCGCCGATCTTCTAGTCGCAGCCGTCGTCATGCCCTTCGCCGTGTACGTTCTTGTAAGTACGAAGAAACATCAACGCCCACACACACATTCAAGACTGCTTGCCAGGAGTAATCTATGATAGAGATAAACTGGCGCTAGAACGTTAAACTGGACCGAAAATCTACCAAAACTTACCACACTAATTTATAGGACGTAATTTGTGATCATCAGATTAGAGCCTGTTCCCTGCAGTTCCCACCTATGCAAAATGGCAGCCCCACAGTGTAGTACGCCGGAAATCAATACGTGACTCGTCTGTGTCGTCTGGTTCACTTCTGGAAAGGTTCCATCTGATAAAAGATGCCCCTAACGATCGTTTTATGACTTGAGCGATAAGGTACACGTCAATGTTCGCCCTCTGAATTGCTTGCAAACGATCGTGGCTCTCGGCCATCTGCCCTATATTGAACTGGCGAACAGCTGCTGAAAGTGCCCCACAATCTACCTAGGAAATCTTGAAAAAAAAACGCAGCTCGTTGTGTCGTCTGTGTATGTGCAAATCAACCTCGCTGGCTAACGATTCATCAAAAAATTTTACTCACATATACTCGTTTATCGCTACCTTCAGCCTTTAAAGTAAAATAAATGCTACACATATTTCACTATGTACAGCTAGATGAAATCTAGTTGACGCAAATCGTACGTGAAAAAAACGGAGACGTTCTACCCAGCCCTTTCAAGGCGCCGCTTCATTGGAGAGCCCCAATGGCGGCTTGTCCGGATCGGTCTGAACGACTGCGTTCAGATTGGGTGGCCATCGAGGTTGACCGCAGACGAATAGAACAGCCGCGTGAGAAACGTGCGTCGACAAAATGAAAATTTGGCCGTTCGCGACTTACATTAGGTGACGATAGAGACAGAGTTAATTACAAGGACGGCACAAATTCTCGTAAAGATTAAGGCTTTTAACGTTTCAGCTGCGTCCTTGCAAAGGCTTACAGAGAACAGACAAAGGTAGCTTTACGTAAAATCATAAGTAGATATTTTTTAGCTAATCACGCAAAGTATGCAGGCTAGCAAAGATTGCAGGTCATGAATGAATGAGACGAATTGTCTGCGACAACTTTTGGCAATTAAGAGAAATAAGCTAGCCCAAATCTGGCAAAAGGAGGTGATCCTCTAGTTTTAATGGAAGCTAACACGCACAAATAAATAAACTCTACGTTATTGACTAGACTCAAATCAATTAATTAGTCACAATTAGTTTTACTGTATTTCTTACCGGCTCGATAGCATACATCCATCTATTTAGTGCCTGCACTGAGTACGCCTACCTCGATCCGGCATGTACTTTGAATAGTGCTAAGTGATCTCATCTCTCCTAGGGAGAAAAAGGGAATTGCCAATCGATGTCCTTCCTGCAAGAACATCTATTCGAACCAACAAACAAAAACTAATATAACTTTGTCATGCAACAATAAAGACCGCATCATTTCTTTATTTAAGCGTACGATTGAATCGAATAAGTTACGTGCCAAAATATGAGATAGTTGTCCATTGTCGAAGTCCATCTGCCAGACCATGCCAGCGACGAGAGGTGAACCGACACGAAGTTAAAATGGCAATTTGCGATTTCAGCTGCCATCTTCAGTATCTAGCCCTCGATGGGTTTACCTCATCGACGTCTGAGATAGCCTATACATGCGAACGAGTATATCTTTACACTGTGGACCCGTTCTGCACATGGGCGATCGATCATACCGCCGTAACTCGCTACCGAAAATAGAAATAGCGTTCTTCATCCAGAAGGAAGCCACTGCCGTCACGGTGCCTAACAAAAGCTACAGTTCTTATTTATAATAAAACGGGCATCCTTTTATAAGACTTTCGGTATTTCGGATAGGACTATCGGCATCCTTCCTAAGATGTCGATGCGATGATACAATAGCCTGTGTTGTAATGTCAGCACGAATGCAGGCGTACGCAAACAAACAGCAGGTGCAAAAGCTATATACAGTCTGTAAACGCTAAATACACAAGGGACCGAGACGGGCCACCGTATTTGCAGGAGGCAAGCCATGTCGTTCCACAGCCAAATACTGCGGATTGTAACAGGGTGGCATACTCAATTTATTCTTGTTAAGACATCGTTGCAGGAACATAGCTATTTGACGCTGGCCTGCCAAAGTTGTCAGTGACCCATCGTCGGATGACATAAGGTAATGACGAAAATCTAAGTTCGACTGGTTTATCAGCACATAATTTATTTCCTCGTAGACGAAACGCGCCGACACAGTCTCGTCGAACCTTTAGTAGTTGATGACGCGCGAGAACATCGCTTCGCGGACTTCACCAGCTATTTCGTCTGATTCGATGAACCTGTTGATATTAGCTATAATCATTTTAAGTAGTTCCCCTAATATGATGTAACAATCTGTATAAAAGCAACCATTTCTCCGAGCTGAAAGCTGAGGTCTCGGTGCGTTTGTCTCTCCACGTGTGAGCTCAAGTAAAATACTCCTTGAACGACCGGTAAATCATCCAACATCTGCCCGGAATTGGTGAGTACGTCGGCTCACCATTAAGACTATTGTGTTCTTCCTCCTGCGGTCCTAGCAACAGCTTGGAACGATGATAGTCTGTACCTTGGCGCATCCTATAATGAAATTCTACGCAATGACGTGGCACAGTAATGGCAACATAGCCGTTGTACGTGCGCTTCGAGTTCCCATTTTTTTTTACTGCGGATACCTAAAACTATAGTATTATCCTCCGATGATTTTCTATACGGCATACCGAGCAGAGCGTAAGAATGGCGTTACTTCGCTCGTAACGATGCGCATCCAAACGGCTCCTTAGGTCACATTTTATCATTAATAATTAAATCTTATTCTCAACGATAAAATGTTACAAATAGAATTTAAAAAAAGTACTTTGCCGGTTTTCATTAGTCTGACGCGTGATTGCGTTGGGGGCAAGGTTTGACGTCCTCTACCCTTGAGCCAAATAGCTCCCGGCGACCCTTACACAACGATAATAAAAAAATGACAGTACATTTGGGTCGAAGCCTATATATATATATATATTATTTGATGGCGATCAGGAAACGCAAAGCTAGCAAAGACAAGGCCGACCATTCATTACTGGTCGATTAAGGACATTTGAAATCTCCTTCTCTGATCAGGAGATAATTAAATGTAGGGAAATAAATGTAACAACAACGATCGATCGTGACTTCACTCAATTGAGAGAGTTAATATTAATCACAGCGTACTGTCCAATTTGTGTTGTTTAGGAAAGCCAACATCGAGGACTAGTTTTTTAGATAACCGGCATTTTGCGAATGATTGGAATATGCCGATCTCGTTCGTATTTTTAGTGTACATAGTTACTGGGCGGGTCAACTTCACGATGCGAATGCTGTTTTTTCATTTATATGAAGTCTGAAAGCTATGTACTGCTTACCAGAACTAACAAGATCATTTTATTATGGCTGATCAAAATCGATGCTGAACCAATGATTTGTGACAATAATAACAAACGCTATCACGTATGGTCCTACTAAATCAACATACACGCTTCACCTAGGTCAGCACGCTCGCTCATTACTACCGTGCCATAGCGCTTATTTTTCGAGGTGAAAATGATCTATACTGTTCGGTGAAGTGGCCTAGACTGCCAACCTCCTTTTTGGCCGCAGAAGCGATGAAACTTTGCTAATAGGATGATACATGGCAAGATTGATTAACTAAAAAAGCATCGTGTTCGTTATTTCAATAGTTAGGTCATTGACTGGCTCTGTAACGGCGTAGCGTCCATCTGCTTTTACGTGTCAGTTTTTCTATCTGTTTATTTGCCTTTGCAGGTAAACGTGCGTTGGGAGCTGAGTGATACGTTGTGTGACCTGTACATTGCTATTGACGTCACCTGCTCGACCGCGTCTATATTCAACCTTGTCGCTATCTCTATAGATAGGTGTGTAAGCAAAGTGCCACCTGCCTGGGAAAAAAGGACCGACAGGTCGATGGCTAGCGTCACAGTGCGTTGTAATACGCGCGTGTTCTGTCGCTCGACTTATCTGGGTCGGCCATTACGAGGAGCCTGCCACATCTAGCCCAAGCAGAAGCCATACCTCAGAAGGCAACAGTTTCATTCATCTAATTATAGATACTTTTGTGTGTATACGGCATTTATTGTGTTCCAGCTACTACTACTACTGTTATTTTCGACCGTTCATACCAGGAGGTGACAGGTACAAGAGGCACCAAGCAGTCTCTGCCTTGTTGAAGCTTGACAAAATTTCCAACACAATTTGACGAATTCCGTAAATGTATAGTATTTTACAGTTCTATCGGAACGGTCGAAGAGAAACGTGCCAGCCTGTTTAGTAGAACCTTTCTAAAATGTTACAGTAAGCCTCTCTGAGTATTCAAATCCGGACATGGTCCTTTCGATTTTCTAATTTTACTTAGATGGTCGATTTTTCCTAGTAGAACTGTACCATTTCAATGCCTAGCCCGATTTCTATGGCTCCGACAAACATCTGTCTAGCTAGCCACAGAAAAAAACCTCTGCCCACAGAAAACTATTGGCGATTTTTTCGGCGGCCTAAAATACTGACTTCACTTTATTGCGATACTTCTAAGAAAAGTAGCGTTCAGTATCTCAAGGTCAAGTTGAATCTGGTTTTTTCTCTGCGAAAGAACACACTATGAAGCGCTCATTAGTTTGTGTTTTGTCGTAAATAAATGGCCACCTAAACGCTAATCTCAGCTCACTGTCAACCTAAAGCTGCTCGAGAATCCATAACGGTTTTTTCTGTTTATGTTTTACAATCAGTGAACTAAAGCTCTAGTACGAGAGCATTATTAGAAGGTAACCATATTAAATCGGCGTAGTGTTTGCCTTTGACTAAGTGCGCGGCATTTTGCGACACTAAGCATAGTATAGTTATTAAGCAAGCTGCTGAACTAATAGTAGTTTTTCTCTGCGAACTGGCCATGTAATACATGACCCGCAGCATGACCCACCTTCATGTTCCTCGGTCATAGTGCTACTCATTAGTGCGCTTTTTAGTTCCCGACCAATGGTACTCCTAGACCTGCGTTTTAACCCTTTCTGCGTGTAACATCTAAGGATGCAGCGACTGTCTCTTGAACTCCAGGGAAGCGAAACCTTAAGTTCAACTTCAGGGCACTGATTGGGTTTAGTAAGTAAAAAAATACTCACATATATAAGAGTAATTTACAAAAGTCTGCGGGAGGGCGGCATGCGGCACAATCCGTCTTTGCTAGCCTTCTCGACTACTCCTCCGACCTTGGGTCGATTCGAAGCAAGGCACGTCGTATAGTTTTTTTTTACGCTAGGTATTTACTACCGTTCTAAGTTTTCCGTATTTCTGACTAGGGGCATCCTCGCACATTCAGTCCGCTTGTATCCGGACTATCGTTCACTGCACGACTGCTTAGAGGACCAACTACAAAGCAGCAAAGAGTTGCCCTTGCGACCAAAGACGCCGAGAGGCGGTCTGAGGCCGATCAAAGATTAATTTTTTACCACCGGATCGATTTATGACAGAAAATGGCCATTCTCTGTGTATTATTTATATTTAGTTTATGTCATTACAGTTATTGCTCACGTATACCACTAATCTTTATAAAAAAAAAATATTCTATTTAAATTAATCTTGACGCGTCGTCCTTTCAGGTTCATCGCGGTCACACAGCCGATCAAGTATTCGAAGCACAAAAACTCTGGTCGAGTCGCTTTTACTATCGGAGCAGTATGGCTCATATCTATGGCTATTGGTAAATAGTTACCTTGTAAGATACTTATAAGTTAATCATATCCAATGTGCTTATTCTGTAATAAAACCTATTCGTTTTTTGTTCGATAACTTAACGAGGTGTGAACTATGTTCATGCGCAGCGTTTTGTGAATCGTTCGTGAATATTTTTGAATCATTTTCAATATTTTTTTAAATGAGAAAAATGGGCTATTCGAACTACCATTCAAAAATAAATCCAAATATTAGTAAACATCTATGATTGAACCCTGTTTTCCTATTTGTCTGCTTTTCCTTTTGCTTTTCAGGATCGCCCATCATTCTTGGGCTGAACACGTCATCCGAACGTGTCGCACATCTCTGTGTGTTTTACAACTCGGACTTTATCCTATACAGTTCGCTCAGCTCCTTCTACATACCATGTCTCGTCATGATACTTTTATATTATCGAATTTTTAGAGGTATGAAAATAGGTAGATAATAAAGCTATACAATGCTACAACTTAAAATGCAATGCCAGGCCATATATGAATTTTTGTTAGCAGCGTAGGGCTACTTTTTCTTTCATGTTACAGAGTACAGTGACATCTTTGTCTGTACGCTATGTTACAGCTTCTCGTATTGGTCGGTTACCTTTTTAGAAAACGCATTACCCCCAATAGGCCCAAATTTGGTCGTCGTTAAAAAGGTTCAGCCTCTTTTTACACACTCTGCTTCAAAGTTGGAAGATAAGTGAAGCCCTACGCCAAATTGTAACGCCTCTTAAACCGAATCGCACAATCCGGGCACGTTTGTCGTGTTTGGTCCTTAAATTCAGTCAAACTTTAGCCGAACGTATTCGTAGTTTTGCGGCTGATCGCATATGAAAAGTAGGCAAATTTTCGTTCAGTAATAACATGTTACATCGTGGGAGACATTTTCGTTTCTGATCGTTAAACAAAATATAAACATTATGGATGAGGCTATGAGTTTGTGCTGAACCTTTAACAGCTATTATTTAGGACGCCGAACATTCTATATGATTTGGCCAAATCAGCTGCGTCCTAGCTAGATAGTTTGAATATAGGAACTGGAAAAAAATAGCAGATTTGCATGTACAAAATAGCAGATTTAAATATTAAAGTAAACAAATTAATTTCTCTCATCTACTATTCGTTAATAATAAATTAACTATTTCCTAATCATAATAAGCCAATTGTATTCTGAACTGTTGCTTCCCTCTTTCTCAGTAAATTGTTTTTTTCCTTTTTTTAACGAAAAAGGGCGCGATGTTTATCGAATGTCCTAACCAGACTAGAGGTTATTTTCCATCAGTCTATAAACTCTTATCTGTATCGAGATGCGTAAAACTTTTGGCACTTATTAAGGTGTAAACTTACGTTTTTTTTACCATTTGTACTGTCGCAGTAATTCACAGTCGAAGTCAACAGAAAGCGGCGACACAGGCTCAGAATGTTAACCCGCCAACGGCCATTCCCCTAGAAGGTATGTCGGAGAGTAAATAGGCTCGTTTGAGCCATGCTAACAATGGCTGTTAAGTGCCATATTGCGTATACTCGCTCTTTAACCTTGTAACGTTGTAGACAATTGCAGAGACTCTCAACGCGCACAATGACCTTACGCGTGAGCCTTTCAAAATCTTTTCAGATATAGAAAAACATCGAAAGGTCATAAAAGAATGAAAATTTTGTCCTACTTATGGAGTCTGTTAATAGCAATGGCGTAGGTGAGATGCCATTAATTCCCGTAGCGTTGACGGCACCTTCATGCGTCATGCTATGTTTCGACAGCTGATAGCAGTAGATATTTATCACTGCTCTGTCCTGCTCTGTAATGCAGTGAAGTCCATACGTGACTGACTGCCTGTTCTCAAATCGTTTTCAATAATTTCTACGTCTATAGCTTTCCGTTCACAGAAAGTGGCTAAATTACAGTATCCTCAGATGTATGCTGGGATGATATGGGTGTGTCAGGAATTATATAGAGGGCTTACACATAATTATCTTGGCTGCTACCAGAAAGGTCATTTATTTCAAAAGGCAGCTCTTCGCGATACTTTGATTAACTTAACAAATTGACCTATGCAATAAAAACGAGCAGTCTATAAGAACTGTATTAGAATTTTTTAGATCTTCACACACACATACATACATACGACTAAGTGATTGATAATCCGTCTGAACCCAATCATTACGATTACGTTACAAACTGGCACACAAGGTATTTCAGCGTTTTACCCCAAAAGACAACTAATTTAGCATTTCTTAGATATACACGCGTTCCTTAAAGATGATCTAATATAGTAATTCCACCGTTTGGGGGAAGAAATAGGCACTGGCGTCCCTGATTTCCTGCACATACTTAAGCTATAATGGCGTGCATATTGAGTCTATGGTTTTTCATGCGCAGCACATTGCTGTTTAATATATAATGTGATATTCCGTCTATAGAATTTCGACAGGACCAGCTGTCACCTCAGCGATTTCCGATTCTACTGAAGTACTCATACGAGAAACGTACTTATATTATTGTGATCTGTTACATCGATTGCACTTCTCTTCTAAACTAAATCTAAATAAGCCTTAATTCTTGTCATAACTTTTGGGATTTGACAAATTTTGTTCTGAAGTAACTTTTGTCTGATTTTTCAAGAGTCGTGCTAAACGGCTTCCTGTCTTGTAATCGTTTTAAATGCTACGATACCAACTTCGACTAGAAAATTTCTTTTTGGTGTGAGTATGTTTTTCTTTATCTAGCGAAAATGATCTATTTATTTCAGCGTTGAAATGTGCATATCCTTGAAACTAAATCATACGCACATCTTAATCGTAACTGGTATCATAAGGTTAGCGCCCTCAGGGAATCCTTCTTTGATAACTTCGACGCGTAACCTCGATCAGGATATCAACGAAACGGAAGTGCAGTGCTGTTTTGTGCCTCCCTTAAGTTTTCAACTAATTTTTATATGAATCTACAAAAAATTATCACATAAGGAATCCGTATAAATTCACTGTATAGCTGTATAATATTTACAGAAACACCTATCAAGTATTGTTACGGTGTGCCTAATCTAAGGCAAGCGAGTAAGCTACAGTAAAAGGTAATTTGTTTTTGCGGTGTTTAAGTATAGTGTCTCTAGTGATGAGCATATAAGGGGGCAGGTCATAAGGTAGCTAACGGCTACTTATTAGCATCAGTAAGACCTTCATCACTCTTTTAATCCATCGAAATCAGTATGTGTCATCAAAGCTAACCGACATCCATTTGGCGTATTTCTCTCATTGTGCTTTGTTATCGGGGGCATAACTCTCATTGCAAATAGGCAAAGGGTCCCGAATGGCAGCGGCACAAACCCATACAGAAGCTGCAGGATCCGTTAACGATACTCGAACTGTTCCAAGGGGCAACAACGCGCAGGCGGTTCCTCAAGATCAGGCCACTATCACCGCGAGCGATTCGCAGGTTTGTATATACATATATTACATTGGGCTAATCTGTTGTAACGTTGCATAAAATCCTTGTTCAAATTTAAGTATTCCTCCATGGATTCGACTGTTTCGAAACCATTGTTAAATGATTATATCGAACAGAATACCTAGACAACCTAGTATCATTCAAACTACCTATTATTAAGCGAGCTATTTGCATATGCGCTATAAGGACAAGTAGTTTGGAAAAGTTACGCAAGTTCACTATAATAGCGCCCTGAACTTACTTATATTGGAAACGTTTGTTTTACATAGCTTGTTAAGGCTTCAAGAGTTATATTTGATATTTGGCGCCTTGCGCAAAATGGATAAGAAGAGAATCTATGTTGAATTGTTATGATGAGTGTATGTGTGTTTTTACAATTATCTATCTCTAGAAGAAACTGAGATACTGTTTCATTTCTTGGCTTATAATGTACATCTATAAACACGCATCCAAGACGGAAAAAGGCCAATGTTAAGTTCTTGTTAATTATCCGTAAAAGATCAACCTTAAGAAAAGGTTTCCACTTGAATACAATTAGATGCTTCAAGGCACATTTATTTAAAACTGAATGTAAGTTAACTCGAACTTTCAAATAATTGTGTGCTTTGTAGGCATCAGGAGCCACACTTTGCAGCTCAGCTGCTTAAATACAGCCTTAATCTGATGATAACATAAGAAGAATCTCTTACTGTTTCTACTGATACGCATCTGTTTGTATAACCCTAGCTATATAAATTGACACGTCAGTCGGAAATAACTGTATGTATCTTTCAAGTCAGTATCATGCAAATGATGCCTCTTCAGTTGTATAACCGCGATCGCCGCAACGTCAGTCAGAACCTCATAGTTAAGTTTAGCGGGGTAACATTTCATTCTTATTCTCCGTCTCTTCTCTTTGTTTGCACCTATTAAGCGTTGTTCTCTAAGAGAAAGCAGTGGTGATCGTATCTATTATAATCCCAACTGTATAAAAGAAGTAACGATATTCGTTCGTTTTCTAACGACTGATTGATCGGACATCGGATAACGCGAAACATAAGGTCCGATCGGAAGAACGCAACAGCGGGTTATCGCGCATCTGCCGCTGCTGTCGCCGCTCGTACTCAGTCGGCTTTGTCTTTGGCCGTCTGGGCTCCTCGACTCCTTGGCGGAGCCTTAATGTCGCGCGCTTCGTCACTTGCCTGTAACTCTCTAGGGGGGCAGTAACTACTGTTGGCTGTTAGTAAAAGATTCTGGCTAACATTCGTTAAGTCTTCGGGAAGGTAGCGTTGCCACTTGGGAGTTGCAAACTGCGTACCGTTGCTGCATCCGTCGTCGTGAACCGACAAACGGAGGAAGGCGGATGGCGGCACGACGATGTGACTCACTACCAGAGTTCGGTTTTCTTTGGAAGATCTTTTATCTTGCCTTCCTTTATCAACAGCGGTCGACAAATGCGGCGGCTGAAAATTCGTTTCATCATTATGAAACTCTGCGCTGTTCTTAACGTCCATAAAATACACGAAAAATCGCACGCCACTGGCGCTCACAAACGTCAAAGTGAGCGACAGAGCTTTTCGCGCTCTAAACGAACGTTACTAGCCAAGACGCAGCTGAGAACATTTTATAGCTAATGAATCAACTACATAGTAGTTTTAAACGGCTAAAGATGGAAATTCCAGAATAATCGAAAGGCACCGCCGACTAACCGAAGGTCAGGGCGTTCTGCCTTTTACGGATGCAGTTTCTATTAGGAAAACAGTACGCTTATCATCGTTTAGTCTGCTTACTGCTGAAAATATGTCATATTTACACATAGGACTGCAAAAAAGAGAATACGACAGCTAAAGTTCACTGGGTCTGTCGACTAGAGCGCTCAATTTTTTACTCTGTTTTTTTTTCTTCTAAAATTTAACATTCATATTAGCTATACAAAAACTGCATTGTCAGGAGTTATCCTTTTCTTCGTACGAATGCGCGCAGGGAGCCCTTATTCAAATTTGGTCATTTCAGGGCACTTTACAAAAAAGTGTGCATTGTTAAAGGCTGTGCATGTGTTTACGTTTATATACAGGGCACAAGCCGAATAATAATGGAGTGTGCTTTTGATATGTGCTTCAAAACTCTGTACATTAAGCTACAAACTAATCCGAACAAATTATTATTATGATTGCAATTTGCAACACATTTCTCTATCCTAAATAGGAATGTTGCTAAATATCCATTGATCAGAAAATAAACAACAATCTAATTTGTATTGGATATAGAATCCTGATGCCCATAACAAGCATTTTGTATTGTTTTAATCGACGGCACAACTCCAGGAGGCTGCTCCCGAGGGAGACGGGGTAGATCAAAACCCCGATAACGTCCCAACCCGTTCACCAGATACCGGAAGTCCACCTTCGCAAACAACAATGTTGGCAGAGGCCATTAATAACCGAGCTGCCGCAGACCCCACGCCAACGCATCTCACCGATTCTGCACTACCTCCGTCCGATGTTAACAACAAAAGTAAGGTACGTGGCCATTTGCACATATTAGTTAGGCCGAATGTTTCATTCAGCGGGCTTTAAGCAAACAATTCACCTTATAAACACTTGTTGAAATAGCTGTCTTTGCAAGCTAGATCGAAGGGAAACGAATGTATTGGGATGTTCATTGCGGCACCCGAACGTCGCCAGTGCTGACCTAGACCAACCCCGGCAGCAAAGGCAGACCTTGTAGGATCGGCTCAAGCTATCCGCTTGTAGGTTAATGTAGATTTCGCTCGTCAACTTACCTTTATGTGAATTTTTGGCTATTATAGGAACTAACTGGTAGCGGTCATACGGTTATGAGTGGTGGAGGTAACGCTGCAGTGACGTCCAAAAAACAGCGCTTTAATCTCGTTCGTTACAAGCAAAAATCGAGCAGACGAAAACGTGAAAAGGTGTCTGCAAAACGAGAGCGTAAAGCAACGAAAACGCTTGCCATCGTTTTAGGTTCGTATAGAATATTCACTGTCATCGTTTGTGCGTAACAGGCATTTTGGGGAAAAAAAAATTGTAAAGAACCTTCGCCAAACATTTGCTTTCTGCTCGGCTTTACGATTTCGATCTAGAAAGAAGTTTTCAGGGGGACGTTCGTTTGTACGTATCGTCGAGGTGATCAAGTCTACTGTTTCATTGCAAGCCTAGCATATACATCTTTTACTTTGGAAATGAAAAATTCTTAGACAGCCACCTTAGTAGTATGGCAGTCAATTTTCTTGATGGAAACACTTTGGACTAGCTTGCGTCACGAACGCGGGACTCCGGAGCGACGACTAGTGATACCACTGATGTCCCTTGATGCAATCGTCAATATTCCTCTATTTGGACTTTTCTGTTATCGTCGCGGCTGTGACTCTTAGTAAATTAGTGAAATGTGTGTTTGTTTATCTATCAGGACAAACGTAAAATTAACTTGACAGCAGTCGAGCAACGATACGATACTTGTAGCGTTTAGATTCTCACACAGTTCTTGCACGGTATGTGCTGTTTCTTTCTAAACTTCTTGGTTGATTGTCAAGTAAGTGCCTTAAGAGGTTAGCGGGTCAATGTAAATTCTATAGAGAGAGCAAATCAAGTGACCACGTACAATTTGATATTAGGTGTACAATTTAAACGTTACCTCTGTTATTCTTCTCTACCGAACGAAACTTCTTCAACGACCAATTGAAGACGCTAAAGAAGCTAAATGATATTGGATAGAGCCACGAAGCTAAATTTAATTTAGAGTCCATCAAGTGGTGGCTGATTAGCGTCACTCAATTTGGATATCTACCAATTCTCGCTTCACTTTCAGGTGTATTTCTATTCTGCTGGGTGCCGTTCTTTACGTGTAACGTCATTGATGCCATTTGTATCAAACTGAGTTGCAAAGAGTGTCAACCGGGGGTCACCGTGTTTATGCTTACGACCTGGTTAGGTTACATCAATTCCTGCATCAATCCAATTATCTATACGATCTTCAACACCGAGTTTCGAAAAGCATTTAAGCGTCTACTAATGGGCTCGAGCAGCGGTACCAATTCGGAGGGATCAAGCAGTAGATTTAATAAATGAGTGCATCTATACATGAAGTAATAGAAGATCGATGTATAAGACAATGGTTTGTACGAATTCTACCCAGAGCTTCTTCCCAGCAGTAAGGATACAAACCCGATTGCCATTTGTAGATATTATTAACATCGTTGCGCCAATTGCACCCCCTGCAAAGGCCCAATCGGACGCCGATATCACATTGCTGAATGGATAGAGTTTAGCAGCGGCGGCCGACGTCGTCGAACTTTTACGTAGCTCGTTACCGTCAAGGATGACGGTGTTTGTGAAGCTGACAAATGTCAACGCAGCATCTCAAACAGCCATGTACCCGTAAAGACCGCAGCCTTCTAGTAAGCCTCTGTGGGTAGCGATTGACGACAGCTGAAAGCCACTGTTTTAGGAGCGAGGCGCTCGTTTCCGTGCGCTTACTTCAAACTCAGAGAAGGAAAAGTTAATCACTGCTTGTTATCTAGTGAAACTTACGCCGCTACTATACACACATAAATATTAAAACATGTGATGAATTTTACAAAGATAATATAGGGTGATTATGGTGGTATTAGTTAACGACGATGGAAACAGAGGTACACAATATGAATAGAAACTATTAATGGCAACAAAAAAGGTTTACGAAGATCAACTTCCTGAATTTCGATGATGGCACACTATCTTGTCAAAGAACCTATATATAATGCCTAGCTAAGCTCGTAGGCAGAATATGTCGAAGAGAATATGCATTAGGTCCATATCGAATAAAAAATTGCAATGCAATAAAACTAATCTGATGCTCGGAAACTCAGTTGACAGCATTCATGCCTGTATCAAACTACAATAACAACATTAGTAGTAATAATTATATAATAACTTATTAACTTTATTAACGAAATAAAAAATTACTGTTTGTAAAACAAGGATAAGTCTCCATTTCCGTCGACTGTCGTTATGAACGAATGTGATATATATATATGTGTCAAATATTGCACCTAGTAGTGCCCCCTATATGGTGAGCCACACCGCCTTGATACAAAATACGTTTGGTAAACAAACGCTGAGTCGCAGAAGCCTGAGTTGTATTCGGATGGAGTTCGTGTGAATAGGTCTTTTACGCTGTATCTGAATGCAGGATGCATTTCCCATGCATTTGTTCTGTCCACTTCTTTGCCTATAAGTTTTTTTTATCTGCTTCTCTCTGGTCCGGCGCGGCTGCGTTGATTGCAGCCTGGCACATAGGCAAAGGGGAGGAGGGGCGGTGGGGAGCAGAAAAAGTTGTGGTGGCGACAGGGGCAAAGTTGCAATAGTGCAAGTTAAAATTTAAAAAAAAAAAAGCAAAAATTTAAGCTAGTTCAGAATGTGGCTGGACAGTGGTTTCCATATTACGAGGAAAAGATAACGACAGACAGTGTGTATAAAGAATATTCACTGCAGACGTCGCCGATGTATAGAAATGTACTTTCAAACTATACGACGCAACATAGACGCAGGGGCGCATACATGGATAATTAAACATCCTTAAGAAGTATTATAAGACCGTAACGATAGTAGCGTATCATCGGAATTACCATGACTAAACTTACTCACAGCATATAATATATTAATATTGTTATGGATAACAATAGCAAATGTTACTAATGAAAAGGCAAGTGTAAAAACCTGTACAAATTATCATTATTCTAATAGTACTAGATCGAAAGCGTAGCAACGCCTACGCAGCTGTGTTGTATACAAACGTATATATATATATATATATAAAACGGGTGACGAATGAGCTATATGCAGGTTTTACCGCGTGTATGACGGTTGTACTGTTTTGTAGTTAGCTATGAGCGTCAATGATACGTTTGAGCGTGCACTTAGTTTACGTTTACTGGCCACGGAAAAGCAACGCAAAAATGAACCTTGCCGGTCACTTTATTTAGCAGTACATAGTGTCTACCTATATATCGTTATGCGCGCAACAGTAACGTATTTACTTCGAAAAATATGTATTAGTAAATTGACGCATAACATTGATATTCGATAAAAGGAAAAGGTCATAACGATTATGCGC
>NW_019213339.1:391193-394119 GCF_002532875.2 Varroa jacobsoni | reverse complement strand
CCACCACCACCACCACCACCACCACCACCACCACCGCCGCCGCCCGGCGACATGACAGTCGCGGACGGTTATTATTATTACCATTACTATAACGATTATTATTATTAGACGTACAGCAACATTGGAAAATACGACAGTCTCTGCCGATTTATAAAAGCTGAGGAACAATACAAATCAACCACTAGAGGTAGAAGGCATCGATACAAACGGCAGAGGGAAGAGAAACAATATCGTAGCAATGACTATGTTAGCAATTAATATCATTTTATATTGACTATTTATGACTATCGTAACGTAATGATGACAGCTATTTCAATTCAAGAGCAAGAACAGGACATGGAATTCACTGATGACTATGGGAACTATTTTCATATTCAGTTGTGTCGATCATTGATTTATTGTCCTGTTACACCGTCATGCATACAATGACAACATAGTCACGGATTAAATCCTGTCATGGTAAAAATTAATTTTATATTAAACGGAAGTTTCAGCAACTGTATTATTATAAATAATTAGGCGACAAATGATATAATATGATAATCGCATTAAATCTAAAAAGATTGATAATTACTATTATGATAATTATTAAATGGCGTAATGCTAGAATTATTATAATTACCTAATTATTATTCTTATTATTATTATTATTACGATCTAGTCACATCTCGATGAAGTGTGAAATTACGAGAACGCTTATAAATGTCAAAGGCACAGAAACTCTAATAACAATCACTGCTGGCCATATAATGACGATTGTGGTGACTCTAAAAGAATAAGTCGATTCGTTCATTTTGAATAGCTTATTACTGATGGTGGACAGCGGAATCAAGAGTACTCCTACGCGACATAGTTTCCTGTTGTTCTTTCGTCAATTACCGTACGATAACGGCTGGTACCAGCTCAGGCCGTTATGATTATTACTAGTAAAATTGATTAGCACAAGAAGGTGCGGACTGAGCCACGGCCATGTGAGTGCTAAATTTTACCGACAACAATCAACCCAATAGAAAACACCGATGCTAAGGCTAACGGCATCCAGACTTAACTAAAACCGTAACAAAACATACGTGTTTCGACCGAATGCCAACAGGATTCAGTACGTTAACGATCTGATGACTGTGTCGCCCCTTCGTCCAAGCCACTCTATCGGTAGTTCATGAATCGACTGTTGGATGAATAATTTATAAAGTGAAATTGAGACTGTTATCGAATGCTGTTCCAGAAAAGCCCAAATCGAAAATCACACCATAACGTCACGTATAAAGTCACAAAGCGACAACAGCGAATGATCTATAGTGTTGCATCGCTGCAATGTTGTTAACTGTAGAAATAATGGGAAAATTCTAAAAAAAAAAATAAGAAGAAGAAGAAGAAGAAAAAAAAAACAAAAAAACAGAGCTGTTGTTTTAGCGTCCCCCTATTGTCGTTGTCTGTTGACGACCAAGCAGTGATTAGCTCTTGGCAAAATTCTGAACAAAAGAAGCAATTGTTGCGACGGACGTACATACACGCTCGTTACTATTTACATAGATCGGGACATGCTACATAATTGAAGGCAGGCACAGTCAACTGTCCGTGCAGAGCGTGTTCCCTACATAGAGAAATGACGAAGTAGCTGGCGGCCAGGCGACGACACCTCATTAAAATGATGATGATGATGATGATTATGACCGTGACGCCGTTGTGTCAATTATGATATGAATAATAAAAAACAATGCATATGATGGTGACGATGTCAAATAATTGCTGTGTAATACTATTCTTGTACGTCGAAGCAACGGTGTTGAGACGACAGATTGATAACAACAACAACAATGATAATGACCTAGAAAGAGATATGTGGGAATGCTAATAATAATACTTGATGAAAAATAGAAGCTGAGTTTGAATTCTGACTTGTACGCTCTCGATGGCCAGAGGGAAGCATGTCTACGTATAGCCCTCATCCATATCGCGAGACAAAAACCAAAAATAAGACAGAAATGGTAGCCGAAGGCCATCACCAGACCAGATCTGGTCGAGGAAAATGTAAGAACCCTCAGAGGTCTAAACGAACGAACGCACGAAAATAACACGCGACTTGAAACGTGATGATAATGCTGATAATAACACTACGCATTCCGAGGTAGTAACGACGACGACAAGAGAAACATTCAAATAAACGTTTAGCAAACGCAAAAAAAATTCAAAAATGCGAGATACAGTTACATTTTCTTCAGTAGCTGTTATAAATATTATTAAAAAAATTAAGTAAAATAATGCATGATAGTAATGATAAATATTTCATTCATCCCGTTGTTCACCACATATACATTCTCCCCTACGACAACATCAACTACATAAGAATAGTATTAATACTAATACAACTAAACTGTTGGCAATTACAACAGCAGCGAATACGGAATAGAAACAGGAAGAAATAACGCTTATGCATGGCATTGAAAAGCGCGCGCGCCAGAGAGAGAAAGAGAGAAAAAAAAAAGAGAGAGAGAGAGAGAGAGAGAGAGAGAGGATATGAATTTGATAATAATAACAACAATGATGATGATGATTATTATAATGTTGGAGATACTGATATTATTATTACTATTAATTATGGTATTGATATGGTGAAATATAATGATCAATGCTGATAGACGAGAGAGTAAATGAGAAACGTGGTGATACTGGCCGATTAACGAAGATACGATGAGAAACGGCCAGCGTTATTCGCGTTCGACACAGGCTGAGATCAATGGACACCCGACCGACTGGAACACAAACCGCAACCACAAATAAGTAAACATCGTTATTCGTAAACATCGCGAGAAAGAGAAGCAAGAGAGAGAGAGAGAGAAAGAAAGAAAGAGCTGAACGACAATAACCACAAATAGACAAACGGACAGACGAACTGAATAATGATGCCCCCAAGGAACTTAACGCT